>NW_027256892.1:24913593-25069911 GCF_029215685.1 Pituophis catenifer annectens
AGCATACAAAATAAAAAGAAAAATGGGGGCACAGTAACAGTTTGCAATAACGCTTCCTGGATAAAAAGCAACTTAATAAAAGCTCAGAAGATTGATAAGGGGGAAAACCAAATAAACCCCATTGTGTAATTATGAGCCAAACCTGTCTGCCAACGTCTGTATGAAAGAGAGAGAGAGAGAAAAAAAACAATTGATATTATGTTTTTTTGGAGGTCACTCTGCTCTTGCCTGATTTTTCACTGACAATGCACTGTGATTTTTCAGTCGGTCACTCCTAAATTTTAATTTTTAATGTTTAACGTGGACGTATTTTAATTTCTAAATGGATATGTCTCTTTGACTCTTTTTTTTTTAAAATACATAGATTTGTAGATAGTTTGAATCGTGTTAAGCTAAGTGGCTTAGCTTTCCCTAAGCTGTTGTACAATAATATATAGGAGTCCTCCACTTACAACATTTTGCTTAGTGACCATTCAAAGTTACAGTGGCATTATAATAATAATAATAACAACTTTATTGTCGTTGTACGTATATACACAGTATATACAAGGAAATTCACTTAACATCCAAAGACCAGGCCCAACACACATAACAATTCCCAAACACCCCCCACCCACCCACCACAAATTCCCCACCCCTAAATCACGCAAACATCCACACAACAGACCCAGTAATGCTGTCCAACAGCTCACTGATGGTGGCCCTTTAGTTCATTGTTGAGTGCAATTACAGCTCTGGGATAAAAATTAATAAAAACTAAAAAATTAAAAATTAAAAAAAGTATTCAAACCGGAAGGAAGGAAGGACTATTTTTTCACGTGATTTACATTAAGATGCTTGACAATTGACTTGCATTTATGACGGTTGCAGTGTCCCGGGGTAACATGATCCCTTTTTGCGACCTCCTGACAAGCAGAGGCTGTGAGGAAGCCAGATTCACTTAACAACCGGGTTACTCAGTTTAAGAACTGCATTGATTCACTTAACCAACGTGGCGGGAAAAGTCGTAAGATGGGGCAAAATTCGCTTAACAAATGTCTCACTTAGCAACATAAATGTTGGGCTCAATTGTTAGTCTAGGACTACCTGTGTGGGTTTTTAAGCCTCCGAAACATTAATCATAGTTAAATAGGAAAACATGCAATAAATCACCCCCATTGATTTTGCTTTCTAATGGAACTTTCTTAAAGGGCAGTTTTACGTTAAATAACCTCTCTCCCCCCTGTCTCTGAGGATTAGTAGGTGGGGGGATTCCTCCTGCAAGCACAGAGAATGTGAGTTAAACGTGTGACTAATGCACAACGTATTAGTCATGCACTTTTAATAGGAGCAACCTTTGAGGCACATTTGGTGTGAAGCAATGTCTGATTTATTTATTTGTTTTCTTTCTCGGCCACAGCCCTTTGCTTACTTTTCCTTCGTTTCCACGATAAAACCTCAGAGAGTTTGTTCTCCTTTGTGATCCATGGCTGCCATGATAAGGGTCAATACTTAAGCCTCACTTGAAAGCCTTCTGTTCCATTTTAGCACACACAGAATAAGAGTTGATACTCCAGATTAGGTCAGTTAAACTGATTTATTGCTGTAGGCTGTGCACACCAATCTTCTCGACTAATAGCAATAGCCCTTAGACTAATATAGCGCTTCACAGTGCTTTGCAGCCCTCTCTAAGCGGTTTACAGAATCAGCTTATTGCCCCCAATAATCTGGGTCCTCATTTTACCCACCTCGGAAGGATGAAAGGCTGAGTCAACCTTGAGCCGGTCAGGATCGAACTGCTGGCAGTCGGCAGAGTTAGCCTGTAATACTGCATTCTAACCACAGGGAGGGAGGGAGGGAGGGAGGAAGGAAGGAAGGAAGGAAGGAAGGAAGGAAGGAAGGAAGGAAGGAAGGAAGGAAAATGGCAATAGCACTTAGACTTATATACCGCTTCACAGTTTTACAGCCCTCTCCAAGCAGTTTACAGCCTCTTGCCCCCAACAATCTGGGTCCTCATTTTACTGACCTTGGAAGGATGGAAGGCTGAATCAACTTTGAGCCGGTCAGGATTGAACACCTGGCAGTGAGCTGAATTAGCCTGCAATACTGCATTCTAACAGGAAGGAAGGAAGGAAGGAAGGAAGGAAGGAAGGAAGGAAGGAAGGAAGGAAGGAAGGGCACTTAGATATATACCACGGTGCTTTACAGCCCTCTCTAAGCGCTTTATAGAATCAGCAAATTGCCCCCAACAATCGGAGTCCTCGTTTTACTGACCTTGGAAGGACGAAAGGCTGAGTCAACCTTGAGCCTGGTGAGATTTGAACTGTCAAATTGCAGGCAGCTGGCAGTCAGCAGAAGTAGCCTGCAGTACTGCACTCTAACCACCGCGCCACCACGCTTGCTAAGAGTTACATAAGGGCCGACGGCACTCAAGGAAGGTTGGACCGATCTTGCTTGTGACTATGTAGAGACTCTAGGCTGGTCCCTCTCTTCATTCTGCCCCTAGCTTCTGCCACTCATTCTCCCACAGCGGGATAACCGGAAGAGTAAAATGAGATAAATCAGGGGAAACCAGTGTCATGGGAATGGAAGTCTCCTCACTTTCCCCATATATTCTCAAAATCTATTTTGAGAAGTCTTTGAAACAGGTTGCTAGGGAGAAATGTGTTGGCCAGTGAGTGTGGATCCCATTCTTTCAGGAACCAGCTTCTATCAACTCAAGCAGAACATTGGGTTTTATACAATATAATATTTGCTCCCACTCAGTCCACCACAACCCCCTCCAAAATCCTTGATTTTTCTTCATGCAATGTTTTAGCGTTAAGTCAAAACTGGCGGATAGCCATTTCTTTGCACTCCGGTGACGTCGTTTGTGAAGGCAGGGTTACGATCCTCTCTTGTTTTTTGTGTGTTTCTAGGTGGCAATAAAAATCATCGACAAATCTCAGCTCGATTCTGTCAACCTGGAAAAAATTTACCGGGAGGTACAGATCATGAAAATGCTGGACCATCCACACATTATCAAGCTTTATCAGGTACGTTAATCCCTAAATCTCGCCTGTCGAATCTGAAAGTTCAAAAGTGACGGGGAAATCAAACCTTTTTTAACCGGTCCGCTCCTGAATTCATCCAGGGTTTGGTTGCCGTTGGTGGAATTATTGAGCAGTGATTTAATTCATCCCCGTGTACAAATCCAGAAACAATCTTGATACTTCAGATCAAGTTTTTCCCTTCGTCCCTTTTTTGGACGTTAAACAACTGTACGGCTTTGAATAATTCATGAATTCACCAGCCTCAAAATTGTTGACTCAGGCATTGTTGAAAGGAACAGGTTTTGTTAACTGATTTAGGCTAGCCTGCCGGGATTTTGTTCAGTTTGGAAAATCGGTAGCAGCAGCAACAGCAAAATGCCAGAATCTTGACTTAATGATTGTTAGCAAGTACAGGTGGACTTACGGGCGCCCATTTAGTGACCGTCCAAAGTTACAACGGCACTGGAAAAAGTGACATGGTCGTATGATCAAAATTCAGACACTCGGCAACTGGTCCGTATTTGTGACGATTGCCGTGTCCCGGGGTCATGGAATCCCCTTTTGCGACCTTCTGACGAGCAGAGTCAATGGGGAAGCCAGATTCACTTAACAACCGGGTTACTCATTTAAGAACTGCGTTGATTCACTTAACAAACGTGGCGAGAAAAGTCGTAAGATGGGGGAAAACTCACTTAACAAGTCAGTGGGGGAGCCAAATTCCCTTAACAACCGTGTTATTAACTTAAGAATTTGCAGCGATTCACTTAAAGAATTAAGGTTGTAAGATGGGCCAAAATTTCACTTAACTGTCTCGCTTAGTGACAGAAACTTTGGGCTCAGTTGTGGTCGTAAGTCGAGGATTATCTGTATGTGTAACACGTGTTGTTGCACAATTGTGCCTACATGGTCCCTTCTATCTGCAGGGACGGCTACGCTAACCAAAGACTTGCAGGGTAAACCATCATATATCTGAATGGCTTGATTCCTGGCTTGTTGGTCTTCAAGGAACCGTGGTTTGACATGGTTTAGAAGTGTTTAAACAGGCCACGGCTCAGGCATAATGCTGAACTTTTCCATCCTGGTTGCTGGATAGTTTAGCTGCCTCTGCTTGAAGAAACAGTCAAGTAGGAGCAGGAAGCCAACCTTCATCAGCCGGCTTTCTTACTAACAAGCCACTTTGGGAGAGAATCCTGGCTTAGAGTCTTTTAGGAGTGCGGTGAGTCACTCGAGGCGATTGGTTCTCGCTAAACATAAGGTCAGATGGATCAGTGGGACTTGGTCTCTAACAGGATCCTGTTTATGTAATCTGCAGTGTGACCTGAATAGCTTTGCCACAGCGTGTTCAAGTACACCACAATTTCCTAACGTGGAACAGTGAACGGCGGGATCTGTAATTTGCCAGCTTCCATTTTCATCGTTGCAGTACGTGACTTTTGCTCTCGGTCTAAAGCAGGGATGGGCATCTGTGGCCCCTTTTAAAAGCTGTGGACTTCAACTCCCAGAATTCCTGAGCTAGCCATGCACGGCCGGCTCGGGAATTCTGGGAGTTGAAGTCCACAGGTCATACATAAAAAGGCCCATAATTGCCAGCTTTGATCTGAAGAGTGGGAAGGTAAGAATTTCCTTAGGTTTCTGAGCAGTGACTGTTGTTTCTCCGCATTAAATATTTGGACTGCTTATACTTTATGCTAAACCACATCTATTCCACAAATATGAATTAATGTGGAACCTGTTTATCGATTCTCCCAATTTATTGGTGAGTTGTTAACTGGCCAAAGCTCTGAAGACTGATCTAATTCCTTCAGACAAGTTTAGTTCTTAAATAAGTTTGAAAGTTTAAATAGATCGCGTAATATTTGTCTTTAATATGGCCTTCCTCGTTATATTCCTCCATGCTGTCCTACCAAAAATAATTTCATCTTGGCATCAATCAAGCAAATAATAACTTAGAAATGTCCTTGAGGACTTGTTTAGGGCACCGTATCTCCATTAGCGTTGATTATCTTTTCTCTTATGCAAGTCGTGTACATACACAAAATATTAAACAGGAATTTACGTAACATTGTTATGGAAAGCTACATTATGCTCCTTTAACAGTTAAGCACTACTTTTAGAATTACAGAATTGGAAGGGACCTTGGAGGTCTTCTAGTCCAACCCCCTGCTTAGGCAGGAAACTCTACACCACCTCAGACAAATGGTTATCCAAAATCTTCTTAAAAACTTCCAGTGTTGGAGCATTCGCAACTTCTGGAGGCAAGTTGTTCCACTGATTAATTGTTCTGACTGTCAGGAAATTCCTCCTTAGTTCTAAGTTGCTTCTGTCCTTGATTAGTTTCCACCCATTGCTTCTTTTCCTGCCTTCAGGTGCTTTGGAGAAGAGCTTGACACCCTCTTCTTTGTGGCAACCCCTGAGATATTGGAAGACTGCTATCATGCTAGTCCTTATTTTCATTAAACTATCCATGCTCAGTTCCTGCAATCGTTCTTCATATTTTTTTAGCCCACTTGTTTTGATACTCCCGTTGATCTGTCTGATAAAGAAGGATGGTTTGATTTTGAGCGCAAGTCTTTCTCATGAGACAAAACCAGATGTTAGAAATGATGACAGCCAGTTGTAGAACCAAAGTAGGAAGTAGTTGAGACTTCACCATGGAGTGAGCCAAAATTCAAGAATAGAAGTTTTAAGTGCTGACAAGGAAGGCAGCAATTCGGGAGCAAATCCCAGGCATGAATCAGTCAAATGAACGGAGTTGTTCAGAAGCAGCGCTGTGAGCCACCAGATGCCACCGGATTCAGATCATTGTAAATCTCGTCGTAAAGGCCTTGCTTAGAATTATCTTTATTAGTTTACCCAATGTCATTAACAAATTACTCGTATTAAATGTTGAAGCTCAAGATGAAGAGACTTCCCCGCCATGTCAAGAAGAAACATTTGGTTTAACGAGGTTTGGCTTGGGCTTTTATTAAATCATGTCTCAATATTGATAGCACGCTGTAAATCAAGCGGTTAATGGCGATATTATAAAACGAACAGTTTACTTATTTGAACTGGAATTTAGAAATGAGAGAATGATCCAGATCATAAAAAAAAAACAACCCACATAATACTATTTCATGCTCAGATCTTCTGGAAAAAGCAGCCAGCTGTCAACAGTATTCTTTTAGTCATCTTTAAAAAGCCTTTGCTTTTGCTATGGGGCAGTTGAGACTTTCTTTGACTTCCAATGAGCCAAATCCTTCCAATGATTTTACCAATTAGTACATTCAGCACAGGCCTTCCAGCTTACGGGCTGCATGGTGTTTCATGCAAATCTTTTCAGCCTTGTTGATTTCTTAACTCCGGTTTTTTTCTGACATTTTAATTTGTTAATTTTAATCTTTTTTTTTTTATTCTCTTTTTAACTGTGCTGTTAGTCAGGTTTTTATATTATTTTATAGTGGTGTTTGTAAACTGCCCAGAATTACTAGATAGATAGATAGATGGATAGATAGATAGATAGATAGATAGATAGATAGATAGATAGATAGATGATAGATAGATAGATAGATAGATAGATAGATAGATAGATGATAGATAGATAGATAGATAGATAGATAGATAGATAGATAGATAGATAGATGATAGATAGATAGAGATAGATAGATAGATAGATAGATAGATAGATAGATAGATAGATAGATAGATAGATATGGAGGGAGAGAGAGAGAGAGAGAGAGAGAGAGAGAGAGGTAGTTACATAGATACATACAGTGGTGAAATTCATTTTTTTTTTACTACCGGTTCTGGTGGTTGGTGGACATGGTGTGGCTTGGTGGAAGTGGCAGAGGAAGGATACTGCAAAAATCCCCACAAAATTCCCTCCCCACTCCTGGGGGAAGGATATTGCAAAATCTCCATTCCGACCCTACTTTGGGGCCAGCCAGAGGTGGTATTTGCCAGTTCTCTGAACTGCTCAAAATTTCTGCTACCGGTTCTCCAGAACCTGCTGGATTTCACCCCTGGATACCTAGACAAAGAGACAGACAGACCCGTTCTCTTCTAACCAGCTATGGTGAAGAGCTGGCATCCTGTATCTCAACCAGAGAAATTACGTTGGAGAGTTTGCTGATTTCCTGGCCTGACTAGCTACAGCCCTCGCTCACCATCCTTGCACATCTTCTAGCTGTAGAGTTTCCTCCCATGGCCACAGCTTGTTGCTTCGGTGAACAAGAACGCCGATGCCTACCTTTGATCAAGAGATTACTTCGGGCATGACGTCAAACTTTCTCAAGGCCCGAGAAAAATCCTCCCAACTTTCTGCATTTATTAAAAAACCTTTTCGGTCTCTCCTTTGTTCTAGCAAGCTGCCTGGCTGTTTTAACGTTCTAAGTGAGATTATTATTCACTAACACCAGCAGCTTTCTCTTTCCGGAACACGAGGGTTTGCAATCTGTGTTCGATTTGGGAGGGGCGCGGGGCGATATTTGAAGTTCTTGGAAGTGTCTTGTGATAGCATGAAAGCAAACAAATGTATTCTGGCACAAACGTTTGTGGATTCCATCCAATTCCCTCATTTTTGTATTTAAACACTTGGGAGGCAGAAATTGTTACTGATCTAGTTGGATCGTCTAAAATACCCCAAATGCTGTCTTCCCTTCACCCCAAATTATAACATCCCTGGAGAAGAATACAGTTGACCAGCAAGAATGAGAGTATTGGAATATCCTGTTCTTGCAAGATTTCAAAAATTCCGTTGCAATTCTTATTTGCCTCCCTATTTCGTGCAAAAGCCATTGGAGAATTGTTTAATGAGACAAATCTTCCAAGGGGGGCGGGGAGGGAAACATCTTAACATTTCAGTGCCAAGTGATTTATCTTGTGTCTGCCTTCAAGATTAAAAGTATCTGGCATTGTTTTCTTATATTTGGCATCCCACAATAAATGCTAGATGGGTCAAGGAGCGAGGCTGAATTCGTGACTATGGATTTTATTTGTTCGCCTGCTAATTTGGAAGTTATTGCTTCAGCACGTTGGCTCAAACCCCACGAATTTCAGGGTATGTCTTGTGGTTTCTTCTGAGAAACCTCCATGTATCTTAAAATTGTTTGTGTTCCGGTAACGAGACATTCCTTTTAATCACCGATTCAGGGAAGCCTCATCTCCATCCCGCCTTCACCTTTGAATTCTTGAAGTAATTTTGAATTTTTTTATACGCGTAACGATACCTCTGATGTTTCATTTACCACAGGAAAAAATACTGAAAAAGTTGCTTCCAAGATTTCCTGGGGGGTTTTCTCCCCCCCCCCTTTTGGCAGTTAAAATGATATTTATTTCTTTCATTCACAGGTGATGGAGACCAAAAGCATGCTGTACCTTGTGACAGAATATGCCAAAAATGGAGAAATATTTGGTAAGCTTTCCGACTTATAAAAATAGCTCGTTGGTTTCTTCCAACAGTTGCGCACTGTTAACGTATTTGGAAATTCTCTTTGCTCTTAAAAATAGAAGCTTTTCTCTGCTCAGTCGTCCAGAAACAAAGACTGGGGATTTTGGACGGTAGATTATTCACTCCAGTATGTCCTCTTGAGGGATCTTCAGTCCCAAAATTAAGATGGTTCCTCTTTCCATTGGCACGCTGTATCCTGCGAGTGTTTTCTCTTGCTCTGTTTGAAAAGGGGAAGTGCAGGCTACATAAATTTCCATTTCCCTTCTCTTAGATTATTGGCAATGTTGGCTAAGATGATGACAACGAGAACATAGCAACACAGATTCCTACATTCCAACCCTGTTTTAGGGCAAATGGCAAACATTTCACTGTGAACACAATTGGCTTTAGCTGTCTGGTAACAACAGTTAAAGCAAAACTATTTTTTTATTATTATTTGTAACCGTTGATCGGGACTCCAGAATAATTTCTCAGGGGACTCACATGTCCTGCAATAATCCGTTCTGCAAATGTTCTCGCAATCTTAAATTCAACTTTGTCGAGCCTTGCATGGTTTTGAAATGTTTATTCCGCTCCTTCATTCAGGATGCGCAAGGGAAGCTTGAAATTATACACCTGCGGAGGGGTAGTATGCAATTTCACTAGCACAATCCCATCGTGCTGTCGTCATTTTAAGAGAGAAATGAGCCGTCTCTCGCAAGTTCTGGAAAGACCGTTCCAGATTCTTCCTGTTTGTGTCACCCAAATCAGGAAGAGGTAGCACATTTTCGGATGAATGCCTTTTATTAAAAGGTAGAAATTTTTGTGAGGCACAGTTCATTTCATCAGTTGTCTGAAGTGGCCAAACTGATGTAAGATTTAGAGTTGGAAGAGAGAAGGTACGGAACTGGGATAATTTTGTAATTATAGGCTATATGTAAGAAAGATTATTTTGTCAATTAACATTTGTAACAAACTCACTGGACTTGTTGAGACCTTTTGAGATAGCCTACCCTGTTTCCCCGAAAATAAGACATCCCAATAATAAGCCCAATCGGGCTTTTGAGCGCATGTGCTAAAATAACCCCCCCCCCCCGAAAATAAGATCTCCCCGAAAATATTTAAACGCACGTGCAGCTGGTCCCCTCCATTTCCTCTGTTTAGGGTTAGAGAGACAGAGCTGGAAATCAGGTAAGATGGCAAGCGCTCCATGCGCCCCAAAATAATAAGACCTCCCTGAAAATAAGGCCAAGCGCTTATTTCAGGGTTCAAAAAAATATAAGACAGGGTCCCAGGGTCTTATTTTCGGGGAAACACGGTAAACTTTTTTTGCACGCGTGTTCAGCAATCTCTCACTCAATGGTGCTATTATTCTTTCTCTTCCCCCCCCCCCCCCCCAAATGGCTACTGTGAGATCTTTGGAAACCAAAGTACTTCGAATATCGTTTTATTTTTGTCCTTATTTGGAATCTTTGTGGTCAAACTTGTGTCGCGTCATTCTTTTGGGGAAAGTTTGCCTTCCTTTGTTCTGCACGGAATCCCGAAGGGCCGTGACAGCTTTATGATGCGCGGACTTCAACTCCCACAATTCCCCAGCCAGCTATGAATTCTGGGAGTTGAAGTCCGCCGCGCATCTTAAAGCCGTCAAGGTTGAGAAACCCTGCCGAAGGGCACTGCTGGCCGATGGATTACAGTCTTACGATAGCACATTAGAGAAAGAACATGTGAAGGTTTCCACTGTGTAATCAAAATAATCAGAACGTCCTGTTTAACCAGATAAGGCATGCAAAGGACCTCGGGAGTAAGAAGTCAACCGGAGAAGTCTTTTAAGAGCTGAAACGTAAAGGCTGCCTTTAATCTAATTAGGCAGCTTTATCTTGAGTCGTGGTTGGATAAGATTGCCAGTTCTGAGGTTGGATTGTGCAAAAAAAAAAACAAACGGTGGCACATGATAGATTATATATATGGCTAAGGGCGACTTCCTCCAATATTTCTTGGATACTACTTTGTGCCGGGATGTTTCAGAACACAAAATCCAGACGATGACTAATAGTCAGGCTGCAATCTTGGTTTCTATTTCGGAATAGCTTTGAGGGTTTGTTAGATGAACGGCAGAGGGAATTTGTGCGGGGGTCTCCGATAGACAAGCAGAAGACAAGAGTTTGGTCCCAACAGAAGAGAGCGCCATATTCGTTGCTCAAGGTTGAATTCTGGTTTCCGAGCACGGCGGTTTTCTTACCGACGTTTCGTGACCAAACTGGGTAATATCATCAGAGCTAGCGATTGTGTTATCTAGGCTGATAACCTACTGATAACCACCAAACTCGGAGCACACCAAGGACAACCACAAGAGTTTGGTCTTCTGGTAGGGTGAGTTATCTTCCACGTCCTTGGGCTTAATCCATCCCTTGGCCCAGCTTCTGCAGAATGTTTAGATAAAATTCAAACGGTGGGACGAACATTATACGGCTCCAAAACCCTTCCAAGAAGAGAAATACCGATGAGAATTCTTGAAGGTATCAGCCATGTCGGCATTATTAAGCGGATTGGAGAATATTCTCCCGGGCTCAATTGAGCCCATTTTCTGTGTAGCATAAAATGGAGAAAGGTTAGACCAGGGATCTCCAACCTTGGCAACTTTAAGCCTGGAGGACTTCAACTCCCAGAATTCCCCAGCCAGCTTTGCTTTGGCCTTGCATATCTGAAAATGGTCATGGTTGAGAAATATTAGCTTGGACTATTTTTGTTCGTGCTTCACTTCCTCATCGACGGAGGCTGTGTGCTGCTTTGCAGATGCCCGATTTCCTGGAAGGCACGGTGGCCCCATCATTTCACCCATTTTAATCATCCTTGGCGGATAAATATTATTGTTCTCCGTTTTTAAAAAGTCTTTCTGTGTTTCGCAGATCCTCGGTGCTTTCACAGGTTTCCCAAAAAGCCTAGCGTTCTTTTGGGGGGCGGGATGCATGATTGTGCAGTATTTCCAGAGCTCGGAGAGAAATCTCTTTTAAGAGGAAATTCCTCACTGAGGCATCAACTTGCGTGCAAGAACAAAATCAGTGGGGTTTTGTGTTGTTTTTTTCTTTAATTATTTATTCATGGTCCGTTTCTCTCTCTCTGCAGGAACTTTTTCTGGATTTTGTTCCTCTGGTATGATCTGTAATGTCCCGTTCTAACGTTGGCAGTTTTACTGAGGTTAAGGATCAGTAATGTGTTCTGAATTTAATGTGCTGCAGAATAGAATAGAACAGAGCAGAGCAGAACAGAACAGAATAGGAATACAGAATAGAAAATATAGAATAGAAATAGAATAAAATAGAAAAGAAAAGAAATACAGAATAGAATAGAATAGAATAGAATAGAATAGAATAGAATAGAATAGAATAGAATAGAATAGAATAGAATAGAATAGAATAGAATAGAATAGAATAACAGAGTTGGAAGGGACCTTGGAGGTCTTCTAGTCCAACCCTCTGCTTAGGCAGGAAACCCTACACCACTTCAGACAAATGGTAATCCAACTTCTTAAAAATTTCCAGTGTTGGAGCATTTACAATTTCTGGAGGCAAGTTGTTCCACTGATTGATTGTTCTCACTGTCAGGAAATTTCTCCTTAGTTCTAGGTTGCTTCTCTCCTTGATTAATTTCCACCCATTGCTTCTTGTCCTGCCCTCAGGTGCTTTGGAGAAGAGCTTGACTCCCTCTTCTTTGGGGCAGCCCCTGAGATATTGGAAGACTGCTCTCATGTCTCCCCTAGTCCTTCTTTTCAATTAGCCATGCCCAGTTCCTGCAACTGTTCTTCATATGTTTTAGCCTCCAGTCCCCTAATCATCTTTGTTGCTCTTCTTTGCACTCTTTCAAGAGTCTCCACATCTTAGCTATAACATAGAACATAACTAAGTCTAGCGCATTGCATACAAGCAAGCAGATTTGACATCTGTACTTGAACATAAATATCCAGATCAATTTTGTGGACTTAAAAACTCTATTTGATGGGGAAAAGATGGTGTGTTCTCTTGAATACAGGTAGTCCTGGATTACAACAGTTCGTTTAGTGACTGGTTGAAGTTACAACGGCGCTGAAGAGAGTGACTTATGACCATGTTTCACGCTTATGACCGCCGCAGCATCCCCGTGGTCATGTGATTTACATTTGGATGTTTGATAAATGGTTCGTACTTACGACGGTTGCAGTGTCCTGGGGTCACGCAATCCCCTTTTTGTGACCTTCTGACGAGCAAAGTGAATGGGGAAGCCAGATTCACTTAACAACCGGGTTGCTGACTTGTCAACTGTACTTATTCACTTAACAACGGTGGCAAGAAAAGTCGTAAAATGGGGCAAAACTCACGTAACGAATTTTTCACTTAGCAACAAAAATGTTTGGGGCTCAGTTGGGGGTGTTATCAGCCCACTTACAATCAAAATTGGGACCCAAATTTCCACTGCTGGGACAAGATGCTTATTAAGTGAGTTGTGCCCCGGGTTTACGACCTTTTTGCCATGGCTGTTAAGCGAATCACTGCAGAGGTTAAGTGAAGCACACGGTCATTAAGATCGCAAGTGGTGATCATGTGACCTCGGGATGCTGCAATGGTCATATGTGCGAGGATCGGGTTTTTTTCCAGTGCCGTCGTAACTTGGGATGGTCACTAAACGGATGATTGTAAATTGAGGGCTACCTGTATATCTCTTAGTGCTGCTGTTGTGGAAGGAATGATGTAGGGTTTGCTTGGGTAGGGGGTTGGACTAGATGACCTTCAAGGCCCCTTCCAACTCTGTTAATCTGTATACTGTGAAATCCACCTGCTTTCAAAAGAAGGTTAAAAATTGCCCACCAGGAATTCCATGCAAGTAATGCTTCAATTGAAAGTCAAGGGCCACGATCCAAAGAACCGATTTTGGAATGTGCTGTAGAATTTGCATATGTTTTTAATTACATACATAATGTATGTGAATTGGAAGTCTTCCCTGGTATTAAAAAATTATGCAGAGCCATGCTCGGAATTATATTATGTCACCGGTTTTGCATAAAATATCCCTGGTAACCTTATTTTTGACCTTTTAGAAATGGTTTCAACTCTAAAAGGGCTGCTTTAGAAAAATGGGCATTTTTCTTTCTTTGCAAATAAATTATTATATATGTGTGTGTGTGTGTGTGTAGATAGATAGATAGATAGATAGATAGATAGATAGATAGATAGATAGATAGATAGATAGATAGATATTACAAAAGAATAACGCAGAAGAGAGTGGGAGAGCCTTAAAAACACCGATAGGCTATGTGGATTATTGTCTTTTTCAGTCACCTTTTTCAGTGACATGGTAACTTCAAACATTCGTTAAGCGAATGATCGTAATTCACCTCATGAGCCGAGGTGGCGCAGTGGTTAGGGTGCAGTGCTGCAGCTACTTCAGCTGACTGCTAGTTCAGCAGATCAGTGGATCAAATCTCACCGGCTCAAGGTTGACTCAGCCTTCCATCCTTCCGAGGTGGGTAAAATGAGGACCCAGATTGTTGGGGGCAATATGCTATTTAGTATACTGTCTTTGGTGTAAGCCGCCCAGAGTCCTTGGAGAGTGGAAGGCATAGAAATATGAATAATAAAATAATAAATAAATAAATAAATAAATAAATAAATAAAGTAAGTCGGGGACTGTCTTGGTAATCGGCTTGGAGGAAGTCCCAGTTGAATGGCAATAAGGTTGCGGTGACAGGTAGAAGAGTAACTAGAACTCCATGCATTTGCCTTGTGGCAATGAGACTGGAGAAGGAGGAGGGGAAAAGCTGTGGGTGATGCCTCCAAAATTGCTCCAGTGCCTTGCCTTTGCCACAAAGAAGAAGGGATCAACCTATTTTTCCAAAGCACCTGAGGGTAGGACAAGAAGCAACGGATGGAAACTAATCAAGGAGAGGAGCAACTTAAAAATAAGGAGGAATTTCCTGGCATTTAGTACAATTAATCAGTGGAACAACTTGCCTCCAGAAGTTGTGGGCGCTCCATCACTGGAGGCTTTCCAAAAGAGATTGGACAGCCATTTGATGGTGAACCCATGGCACAGGTGGCATATGTAGCCATATCGGTGGGCACGTGAGCTCAGCTCCAGCGCACATGTGTGTACCAGCCAGCTGATTTTCGGGCCTTCTGGGCCCACCAGAAGTAGGAAAATAGGCTGTTTCCTGCCTCCGGTGGGCCTCAAGGGGTGGTGGGGAAGGCCCGTTTTTTGCTGTCCCCAGGCTCCAGAGCCTTTCTAGGAGTCTGGGGAGGGCGAAAACAGCCTTCCCCACCACCCTCGGAGGCCCTCTAGAGGCCAGAAAGGGCCCGTTGGCCAACTAGAAAGGCTCTGGAGCCTGGGGACAGCAAAAAACGGGCCTTCCGGTCCCACAGGAAGTTGGCAAATGGGCCGTTTCCAGCCTCCGGGGAGGGGAGGCTGTTTTAGCCCTCCCCAGACTCCTAGAAAGTCTTCGGAGCCTGGTGAGAAAGAAAAATGGGCCTACCAGGCCATCTCATGCCTGGAGCGGGGGAGGGTGGTGGTGTCACATGCGCGGGGGTGGGGTGCATAGAATTATGGGTGTGGACACATGCGTGCATGACACACACACACACACATACACACCCCGCTCCTGTCACACAATGGCAAAAGGGTTAGCCATCACTGGCATAAGGTCTCCTGCTTGAAGCAGGGAGTTGGCCTAGATTAGAAGACATCTAATAGTCCCTTTCAGCGGGAGGATTCTGTTCTCCCAAAGACTTGAGGGCCGGACAAGAACTTAACTGGTGGAAGATCTTTTTTTTTTTTTTAATTTGATTTATATGCCGCCCTTCTCCGGAGACTCAGGGCAGCTTACAATGCGTTAAGCAATAGCCTTCATCCTTTTGTATATATTTATACAAAGTCAGTTTATTGTCCCCACAATCTGGATCCTCATTTTACCTACCTTAGAAAGGATGGAAGGCTGAGTCAACCTTGAGAGATAGATGATAGATAGATAGATAGATAGATAGATAGATAGATAGATAGATAGATAGATAGATAGATAGATAGATAGATTCTATAAATAAATAAATAAATAAATAAACAAACAAACAACCCCCCCACCTTAGAAAGGATGGAAGGCCGAATCAACCTTAAAGAGAGAATCAACTTAGAACTAAGGAGAAAATTCCAGACGGTTAGAACAATTAATTAATGGAACGGATTGACTCCAGAAGTCGAGGTTTTTCAGAAGAGATTGGAAAACCATTTATCCAGAATAGTCTAGGGCAGGGGTCTCCAACCTTGGCAACTTTAAGCCTGGTGGACTTCAACTCCCAGAATTCCCCAGCCAGCTTTGCTGGTTCTTTAGATCTGGGGTCTCCAACCTTGGCAACCTCAGCTTTGCTGGCTGGGGAATTCTGGGAGTTGAAGTCCGCCAGGGTTAAGGTTGCCAAGGTTGGAGACCCCTAGGGTTAGGATTTCCTGCCCGAGCAGGAGGTTGAATTTGAAGGCCTCCAGCTCTTATTATTCTGTCATTCTAAGTTTGCTTTCTTTTTTTTCCCCTTCAAAAGCCTTACCACTAAAGTAGAGTTTCCATTGCCTCAAAAGCAGATTAGCCACATGCGTACAAAGACATTGTATAAGAGCCCGGAATAGGGACGCTGTTGATAATAAAAGTCAGCAGAAATAAATCATAGATCTGCCTTGTGTTGGTGAAACGTTTCCTCCCCCCCCCCCCGGTCAACACTCGGTTGGGTTTATAATAAATCCACTTTTCTTGTTGCAACCGGACTTCTGGCATTCCAACAAGGTGTTTAATACCCTGAGCAAAGCTGCGGGACTCTCTTGCCAGGTGTGCCTCCCTGGCCACTTCCCCACCAAGTGTGTGTTTGGCCTGGTTGCGTGTAAGGTGACTTTTATCGGCCTCTTCTGTTCCAGCTGGAGAGTTTTCTTTTGGTGACCGCAGCAGCTACTCGTCCAATGATTGACTTTCTCCCAGGAGCCTTGCGAATGTTCAGAACCGATAAGAAGAGGGGGAGAAAAAAAAAATCAAACCCGGTTAATATTTCATTTTATCTAACGTGATATCAGAGAAGAACCTCTGGTCATAGCTGCCGTGTTTGGCCCGATGTACCCTTCTGCTAAGCAAGGCACAGAAGGGTATCTGTACTGATAACCACCTCCAGAAAGCAAATAGTTAGAGGAAGCTATGTAAACACGTGGAACACTGAAGCAAGACGTTTCAGCTCCTGGTTGTGTATTTCCCCCACTACTTCTGCCGGAAAGTAAGCAACAGGAACTCAAGGATCTACTCCGGGGTGAAATCCATCAGGTTCTGACAGGTTCTGGAGAACCGGTAGCGGAAATTTTGAGCAGTTCGGAGAACCGGCAAATGCCACCTCTGGCTGGCCCCAGAGTGGGGTGGGCATGGGGATTTTGCAATATCCTTTCCCCAGGAGTGGGGTGGGAATGGAGATTTTGCAGTATCCTTCCCCTGGAGTGGGGAGGGAATGGGGATTTTGCAGTATCCTTTCCCCAGTAGTGGGGAGGGAATGGAGATTTTGCAGTATCCTTCCCCTGGAGTGGGGAAGGAATGGGGATTTTGCAATATCCTTCCCCTGGAGTGGGAAGGGAATGGGGATTTTGCAGTATCCTTCCCCTGCCATGCCCACCAAGCCATGCCCACAGAACCGGTAGTAAAAAAATTTGGATTTCACCACTGATCTACTCCCCTTTAAAGTACTGCATCCAGTTTTGGTCACCACACTATAAAAAAGATGTGGAGACTCTAGAAAGAGTGTAGAGAAGAGCAACCAGGATGATGAGGGGACTGGAGGCGAAAACATGCGATGAACAGTTGCAGGAACTGGGCTGGCTAGTCTAGTGAAGGGAAGGACCATGGGAGACAGGATAGCAGTTTTCCAGTATTTGAAGGAGAGAGGAGGAAGGGGGTGAAGCTATTCTCCAAAGCACCTGAAGGCCAAACAAGGAACAATGGATCGAAACTGATCAAGGAGAGATTCAACCTGGAAATAAGGAGAAATTGTCTGACAGTGAGAACAATCAACCCATGGAACAGAAGTTGCCTTCAGAAGTTGTAGAAGCTTCATCACTGAAAGCTTTCAAGAAGAAACCAGACTGCCATCTGTCAAAAATGGTGTAGGGTCTGCTTGGACGGGGGGTTGGACTAGATGACCTATAAGGTCCCTTCTGACTCTGTTAATCTGTATCTAAAGTCGTCTTTACATGTGGCCCTGCTTGCTCTCCAAGGGTTTGTGCTATTCCTCAGAGACTCTTATAAAGAATAGAAGACCACAGGACGCATCTTCTCCCGGCTAAATGAGAATTAAGGGCCATATCTTAACCCACGTTCGTCTCATTCGATGTTTTTCAAATGTTTAGCGCTGGCTGGGGAATTCTGGAACTTGAAGTCCACACCTGTTAAGGTTAGAAAAATACCGATCTCTCATTGATCTCAGTATTGCAAGTTCTGGCTGTTGTTCTTTTCCTTTCCTTAAATCGGAAAAACGTTGGCAAGCCAAATTCTTGGTGCTGTCGGCGTGTGAAACAGGAGAGAGAGAAAGGCCTCTGTTCTTGGGTCACCAGCCCCCGTGGCACGTGGCACGTGGAGCCTCTTTTAAAAAGTTGCTTGCCTTTTCGTACCATCTGATTTATTAATCCTGTACCCGATCGTCTGTACCCGAGCACGCTAAATCAAAGGGCTTTGCTTTCTTGCCGAAGCATGAATGGTGAGGCAAAGCTGGCACCGGACAAAATCATGAACTTCACCCAGGCTGATTTGGCAATCCACCGTTCCCTTAAAGGTTTGTGGCTCTCGTGGTCAGCAACAGGAGGTGGGGGGGTGGGGAAGTAATATGGTCAGAAGATCCTGTAAAAGAAGTGATTCTCTGGTGACCCTTTCCAACCAGTCTCCAAACAATACATAAAGAGACTGCCAAGTGCATGCATTTTAATTTTCTTTGCTCGGCTTCCTTTTAACAAACTTTCCCCCAGGGTTTCCTAGCTGGCAAATACGTAGTAATAAGAATGGGGGAGAGAGAGAGAGGAAAGACTATGGAAATTCTCGAGAAAGGAAAGCCCAAACATCTGGTATCTTCATTGGACTGGACTCCTGTTTAGTCGTCATCCCTGGGATATCGGCCTGTTCCAAATCGTCCTTCCGCGTTGGGATTTCTTGCAAATGAGAGCCGAGAGGGTTGCTGCTGCAAGCAGGGGCAGGAAACGGCCTCATTTCCAAGTGAAAGATCTGTTTATTCCAGCTATTGTTCGGTTTGAAACTGAGGTGGTTTCCAGTTCTTCTGAATTACCCCAATTAAGATGACTTCAGGAGGTTGTAGGTCAAGTGGGACCTCCGTGCGTGGGGGGCGAGAGGGGGGGTGAAAGCCACATGTTTTCTAGGAAAGGCTAGATCAGGAGTCTGAGCTGGCTGGAGAATTCTGGGAATTGAAATCCACAAGTCTTAAAGCTGCCAAGTTTGAAGACCTTTGGGATGGATAGATGGATGGATGATAGATAAGATAGGTAGGTAAGTTGGAAGGTAGGTAGGATAGGTAAATTGAATGGATGGATGGATGGATGGATGGATGGATGGATGGAGAGTTGGATGATAGATAATAATAATAATTTAATAATAATAATTTTATTTCTATACCGCCCTTCTCCCGAAGGACTCAGGGCGGTGTACAGCCTATTTAAAAACACAGACAAAACAACAATATAAAATTTAAAAATAATTAAATAAAGTGACTCAAATTTAAAACCCCAATAAATTTAAATACCCCAATTTAAAACTATTGTGTTGATAGTCCGGCCTGGCAGAACAACAGGGTCTTATCTAAGATAGATAAGGTAGATAGGTAGGTAGGATAGATAAATCATCTAGATAGATAGATAGATAGATAGATAGATAGATAGATAGATAGATAGATAGATAGATAGATAAGGTAGGTAGGTAGGTAGGTAGGTAGGTAGGTAGGTAGGTAGATGATAGATAGATAGATAGATAGATAGATAGATAGATAGATAGATAGATAGATAGATAGATGGATAGATAGGATAGGTAAATGGATGGATGGATGGATGGAAGATAAGATAGGTAGGTAGATAGGATAGATAGATAGATAGATAGATAGATAGATAGATAGATAGATAGATAGATGATAGATAGATAGATAGATAGATAGATAGATAGATAGATAGATAGATAGATAGATAGATGATAGATAAGGTAGGTAGATAGATAGATAGATAGATAGATAGATAGATAGATAGATAGATAGATAGATAGATAGATAGATACTGTAGATAGATATGGTAGATGATAGATAGATAGATAGATAGATAGATAGATAGATAGATAGATAGATAGATAGATAGATAGATAGATAGACTATAAAAAAAGATATTGAGACTAGAACGGGTGCAGAGAAGAGCAACCAAGATGATGAGGGGACGGTTGCAGGAACTGGGCCTGGCTAGTCTAGTGAAGAGAAGGACCAGGGGAGACATGAGTCTTCCAATATTTGAGGGGCTGCCCCAGAGAGGAGGAAGGGGGCCAAGCTATTTTCCAAAGCACCCGAAGGCCAGACAAGGAACAATGGATGGAAACTGATCAAAGAGAGATTCAAGCTAGAAATAAGGAGAAATTTCCTGACAGTGAGAACAGTCACTGGAGTTTGGGGGTTGATGGGTCGTGTTTGTTTCTTCTCCCTGACTGATCCGATCCTGGCTTGTCCTTTGAGATGATCTCATAGTATCCCTCGTCAATGAGCTGTCACTCTGGGGGAAAGCTGCCTCTTAAATTATTATTATCCGGTCAGTCCTCCCAAATCTTCTTAAGAGGAAAAGCCCAGCTGGTGTTTTCAACAGCCTCTTGTGAACAGTAGCAAGTAGCTGGCTTTTTTTTTTTGGTCAAAAATCCTGCAGTTGTAATACAGTACAAGTTCACACCCAGCAATCCTATCCCAGTGGAGGCTTCTTTTTTTTTAAAAAAAGACTTTTTAATATCGCTCAGCCAAATTATATCAGTCTTGTTCTTCCACAAACACTCTTCACTTCCATCTTTGCAATGCTTCATGCCAGACTTGCTTGCAACCTCAGCTTTGATTCTACCCGTATTTTTTACGGAAGAAATAGGAGGCCTCACAATTTAATGCATAAAAAGTTGATTTCGTTATAAGGTTAATAATATAAAATACAAAAATGCAAGAGAAAATAATAGGAACAATAGGGGAGGGAAAAGGGAAGGGAAGATTACAGATGAACAGAGTTGGAAGGAAACTTGTAGATCATCTACCCTGTTTCCCCCAAAATAAGACATCCCCTGATAATAAGCCCAATCGGGCTTTTGAGCGCATGGCAATAAGGCCAAGCGCTTATTTCAGGGTTCCCAAAAATATAAGGCAGGGTCTTATTTTTGGGGAAACACGGTATCTATCTGTCTGTCTGTCTGTCTGTCCTTCTATCCATCCATCTATCCATCTATATCTATCTATCCATCTATTATCCATCCATCCATCCATCCATCCATCTACCCTGTTTCCCCCAAAATAAGACATCCCCTGATAATAAGCCCAGTTGGGCTTTTGAGCGCATAGCAATAAGGCCAAGCGCTTATTTCAGGGTTCCCAAAAATATAAGACGGGGTCTTATTTTTGGGGAAACATGGTAGTCCAGGAGACTAATGGCAGTCCAATCTCTTCTTGAAAGCCTCTAGGGATGAAGCTCCCACAACTTCCGAAAAGTGTAGAAAAGAGGGGGGAAATAGAAAGAAAAGGCATTGACTTCCGACTCCCTTTGGTGCAGCAGAATAAGATAATGGCATCAAACCTTCATTTTTTTTAATTTTTATATAATCGTATAAACTAGCCTTTTCTATAACAACAAACCTATCTAATTGGTAAACCCCAAAATCAAAGTTTCAGCTTTTTTTTCCCACCTCAAGCACAAAGTCCAGAAGCGGTTTCCAAGTCGAAACAAAAGGAATTGTTTTCGTTTGTTTGTTTTCCCCCCTTTAATCGAAGCAGTCAGTTTAGCCATCTCTGCTAACTCTGCCATCTTGTCCTCTGAGTTCATTTCATGGACATCCCCGTGTCTTTTTCTTGGCAACAGTAGAGAAGTTGCTTTCCGTTGGTTGTGTATGTACATTAGAGGTTGAGTAAATGTTTGCCGACAATGCCTTTAGACAGGCAACCCCACACAGGGCCAAATGCTTCTGGTGCAGAGACATATTGTTCTTTTCTTTTTTTCTTTTTTTTGTTTCTCAACCTTTTTAAATATATTTTTTTATTAAAAATGTAATTGCAGTAGTAAAAACTAATACAAACCAAACTTAAAGAGAATGAAAAAAAGGAACAAAAAGTGCAGAAAAAAGAGAGAGAAGAAAAAGACAAGACACTTTACTTTTTACAGTTAATTCCAAAATCTTATAGCAAAGTCAATATTCTAAATTGATCTGTTTATAAATTTCTTAGATCCAAACCTTTTTTTTATTAAAAAGTTTTTTTATTTTATAAACAAACAAACAAACAATACATAATCAATCATTATATCTTCTGAACACATCTTTTAAGTGTTCTTTTTGCTCCTCCAATATTTATCATACCTTAATATTGTAAACAAACAAACAAATAATACACAATCCATCATTCAATATATCTTCTGAGTACATCTTTTAAATCTTCTTTTTACTCCTCCAATATTCATCATATCTTAATATTGTCATTCCCTTTATTATAACATTTCCCCCGTTTTTCTTACTTCTCTATTAATACCTTAATCTATCTTTTAATTATATTAAAAATTAGACAACCATTTTATCCCCACACAACCTTCAACCCCCACCCCTCCCCACCCCCAACTGGTGCAGAGACATATTGTTGATTGAATATCTGTCCTTTTCAACAGTGTCATAATTACTTTATTGGTTTTTTTTTTTTTTAATCCCATCCCTTGAATTCAAAAGCCTTCTCGAAGCACACAACTGTTTTCAGGCTGCCTGTAGTAATTAAAATCAGACTGGTGCCCTTCTAATCTGCTTTTCTTCTCAAAGAGTGGCCAGAGATGATCCAAGAGGAAAAAACCCCTCTGAAGATTGGATGTAGTAGCATCCTACGTGTCGTTGCAACGGGGCCCTACGCAAATAAAATCTTAGCCACCTGTTAGGGCTGTGGAGATTTCTTGGGGGAAAGAGATTGACAGTTTTCAGAGACATCCGTGTCTTGGAAAGTCCGATTGCTAACGGAAACAAGATGAAGATCAGGAAGAAAACTCCAAATCAGAGGTCTTCAAACTTGGCAAATTTAAGACTTGGGGACTTCAACTCCCAGAATTCCTCAGTTAATCATGCTGCCTGCGGAATTTTATTTATTTATTTAAATTTATTTATTTATTTATTTAAATTTCTATACCGCCCTTCTCCCTGAGGACTCAATTTTGGGAATTGAAGTCCCCAAGTCTTCAATCTTGGGAACTGAAGTCCCCAAGTCTTAAAGTTGCCACGTTTGGAGACCTCTGCTCCAAATGGACCACGTCCATGCTGCGAGAGAGGTTTCTTCCAACACTAGGATCCCAACCCTAGGAAGAACGTTAATCATCATACCATTAATCTTTTAACAAATGTGGAAATATTTATTAATATGTGTTGGTTGCCAAGTGCCCAAATTTTGATCGTGTGACCGTGGGGGACACTGCAACGGTCATAGGTCCTATGAGGACCTATGTCGTAAGTCCCTTTTTTTAAACGGCTGTCATTACTGTTGCACAATCATTAAACAAATGGACATAAATTGAGGATTACCTGATGTAGAGTCTGTGGTTAAATCCTCCCATCCACCTCATTTCGGCCCAGCACTGTGGAGGGGCTGGGAAGCCTGGTACAAAATGTTTTTCAGGAGGCACCTGCTGAACCTCAAGGGAGAAGGCTTTGCTCCCCAAAGTTTTTAGGGGGCCAACACACACACACACACACACACACACACACACACACACACACACACACACACGGCTCTTGGATCTCATCAGGTAGCAACGTTTAAGGGCCCACCTTACCTGATTTACTGCTTATGGAGCAAGGCGAATAAATTTGCTTTATAATAATAATAATAATTTTATTTCTATACCGCCCTTTCCCGAAGGACTCAGGGCGGTGTACAGCCTATTTAAAAACAGAATAAACATCAATTTAAAATAATTTAAAAGTATTAAATAAATTTGGCTTAATTTAAAAACCCCAAAAATTTAAAACTTATGATTATTTAGCCCTCCTTTTTTATTCCCTTAAAGGATTTAAGGGATTTAATTTATGATTATTTAGCCCTCCTTTTTTATTCCCTTAAACGAAATAACAATAGGAATAGAAGTTAGACTTATATACCGCTTCACCATGCTTTTACAGCCCTCTCTAAGCGGTTTACAGAGTCAGCCTCTTGCCCCCAACAATCTGGGTCCTCATTTTACCCACCTCGGAAAAGATGGAAGGCAGCAAGAATAAATAACCTAATTTAGCATTTCTCAATCTTGGCAGCTTTGAAGACAGGTGGACTTCAACTCCCAGGATTCCCCAGCCAGCTATATGCTAATTCAGCGTTTCTCAGCCTTGGCAGCTTGGCAGATTCTGGGAGTTGAAGTCCACCCGCCTTCAAGCTGCCAAGGTTGAAAAACACAGCACTAAGTCTATATTATATATATATAATATATAACATTGCTCCTGGAAGCACGAAGCCGAGAACACCAGCCTGAAGATGACGAATGAGACTTCGTCGAAACGTCGCCAAGACACTTCCAATTTTACGTGGGAGAAGACCCGAATAACCAAAGACCTACATACAAACACCCGCGAAAACCTGAGAAAACATATATATAATTATATATATTCGTCAGGCCCTTAAAACCTATTTTTTTCAATTAGCCGGGCTGTCCTGATTTTATGGTTGGTTTTTAAAGTTTTGATATTGATTTTAATTGAAATGTTTTAAATTATGGGCCAAACCTTATTTAATTATTTTAAACCTATTTTAACTTTTGTGTACAAATGTTTTATTTTGGCTGTTCACCGCCCTGAGTCCGAAAGGAGAAGGGCGGTATAGAAATTTGAAAAAATAAATAAGATAAAATATTATAATAATCAACTTCCCCAAAAGTCCCGAATGCAGCCCTTAAAAGATCCCTTCCTGGGGAAGTTGGCGCAGAGCTGATTTCCTTACCCTTTGTCCCCCATACAAAAAAGGAACACAACTCAACCAAAGTTTAACACAACTTCTTTTTTTTTTTTCCCTTACCCTTTGCATCCCTTATAAATACGAACGCAGCTCGCCTAACTTTGCAAGTCATCGCGTAAATCGCGAAAGCATACAAAATGGGGGGGGTGCTCTACCCCCACCTCAACAGGACTGCTTATTTAGAGGGGGGGTTTATTTCCCTTACACCCCACCCCACCCCAAATTCATCTCTTCCTGAGACCCGAGGTTTCTAGGCCAACCTCGTTTGGTGGCCTGGCAATTGTATAACCCGTTGGACTGAAAATCCGTAAGTTAAAACCACTAATCAGATCTGACGGTGAGATTATTGCAAAGGCAAGCAAGGCTGGCATCCGTGGTTACATCATCTCCTTTTGTTTATACTGGGGGGGGGGGGCAGGATGGGGGGAGAAATTCAGCCCCTTTGATCTCTTCCTGGAGAGTTCAGTTGCAGTTTGGTTGCAGAAAGGAAACACACGGTAATTTTGAGTGCCGGTTTTCTTAGCCCTGTTTTCTATAAAGATATATACGAAATATCTTTTTTTTTTAAAAAAAAAAAACACCTTTAATTTCTCTCTCTCTTCCCCCGCCGGTCTAGCTAATTAAATACGTTTTAAAGGAACAAAAGAGCCTTTTCTTTTTTCATTTTATGAGTGTGTCCTGCAATTTGAAATAATCAACCACAGGTTTTTTCCAGGTGCTTTAGAAACGGCCTCTCCGTCGATGCAAATCTGGATTAACCCACTGGCTTTTCCCCCCCTCCTCTCTTGCGTAGCTGCCAGCGGCTGTGTTGATTGTCCATTTCCGAAGAAACACACAAACACATACACACCTCGTGCATGCACCATAGAAGGTCAGGACTTTTTTCCACTCCCATCCGTTGCGTGTCCACCCCAATCTGTACAAATCGTCTTAAAGAGGCAGGCGCCGAGATGAGTTTTCGTAAACCCCACGTTGACTAAAACGTTCTTGGCAAGGGAAGGGGTTACTAAGCCCTTCTTGGCAAGGGAAGAAGAGGGGCATGGAAGAAGGGTGGATTTTCTCTTGGTTGGGGCAGGTTGCCAAGTGCCCGAATTTTGATCGCTGGGATTTGGAGTTGGGGGGGGGGCGCACTGCAAGGATCATAAGTCACATTTCCCCCCCCCCCCCGGTGCCGTTGTAACTTCAAACATCAGCCTACCTGTATTGGCTGAAACTGTGTGATGAATAGAAGCGTAGTGTGTTTGTGCTCTTGGTTTTTTTACAAAGGGGCTCATCTGAAAGATATTATTTTCCTATCGTTTCGGGCACCTTTCGGGCAGGGTGGCATGCGTTCCAGTCAGGGTGGATAAAAATCAATGATTTTTTTTTAAAAAAAATCCAAAAAAATCGGATTTTTTTGATTTAAATCGGATTTTTTTGATTTTTATCCAATTTATTTTAATAAAAAACTTTTGGGGTAAAAATCTATGGTAAGATAGTTTTCTATTTAAGATACATAAATAATTTAGTTTATTCAGCATGAAATGGAGCTTAGTTATGTCGCATGAGGCTGTATATTCTGCAATACTGGGACTATCGGTGGGTCAAAGGAGTAGAAGAGATGACAGTTGCTCTTTAAAAAATTATGATTTAAATCGAGTTGATTTAAAACAAGCCTTTTTACTAGTGATTTAAATCATGATTTAAATCGTGATTTAAATCAACTCGATTTAAATCAAATCCACCCTGCTTCCAGTTCTCTCCTTGGTATATGACCTTATTTTCTCGTGGAAAAATAAAAGGAAAAATCTAAAAGACGGTCATTTCGTTTTTTTACATTTAGAACTTAGCTTTGCAAGAAAAATTTTAAGGGGAAAAATAAAGGACAAGCCTGGGGAAAAAAATCTGAAAGAGGACAATTTTTTTCTTTTCTTTTCTTTTCTTTTCTTTTCTTTTCTTTTCTTTTCTTTTCTTTTCTTTTCTTTTCTTTTCTTTTTTTAGTTGTTTTTATGTTTAGAACTTAGCTTTGCAAGAAAAACTTGAAGGGCAAACTTTTACAAAAAAAGGCTTGTTCTAATAAAAAAAAAATACTGAAAACATCGAAGGGCACATGATGCAAACTTGTTTATTTTGAAAGGGCAATTCCCCTCTTCACATGTTTCGCATGAATTTGAAAGAGCGCGCATTAAGTGGTACCATTTGCAGGAAAGGGCCCCGCGTAAAGGACAGAAGGGAGCTTTTTGCAAAATAAATAAATCTAAAGGACAGCGTTCCAAAATGAAAGGCTGACCTTTATAATAAAGACAGTATGGCCTCTGGCTCGTCTTAAAAGGGATCTAGAAAACGGGCCCTGTTCTATGACATGTCTCCTGCCCTCCTGGGGTTCCAGAAAGACCTTAAAACTTCGCTTTTGGAGAGGAATGTAGTTTAGGGCAGGGGTCTCCAACCTTGGCAACTTTAAGACTTGTGGACTTCAATTCCCAGAATTCCTCAGCCAGCTTTGCTGGCTGAGGAATTCTGGGAGTTGAAGTCCACAAGTCTTAAAAGTTGCCAAGGTTGGAGACCCCTGATCTAAAGAACCAGCAAATCTGGCTGAGGAATTCTGGGAGTTGAAGTCCACAAGTCTTAAAAGTTGCCAAGATTGGAGACCTCTGGTTTAGGGAATATAGTTTTGGAGGGGTGGGGAGTGTAGTTCAGAAAAATAATAATAATAACCTTATAAACAGGTGTGAGAACATAACCGAAAGCCCTTCCTTAGGACTTCAGTTCTAGCCTCAGATGCCTCTTCCTGTTTGTGATTTTTCACCCAGAGCATAGTTGCCCTATCAGAAAATGGAAGGAGGAAGTTCCTGCAGGGTAAAGCCAGGACATCTGGCGATGTCTTACTTGACTGCTGTCCCGAGCTTTGCAAAAAAAAAAAAAAAAAAAAAAAATTAATAATCAAAAGAAAAAGACCTCGCTTCACTTTTTGCAGAAGCAGGAGGTCTCGAATCCTGAACCTTGTGAGAAAATGTACCAGATGGCTGGGTTAGCCCTGACTTCCTGCCAACCTGTACGGCGTTAAGGAGGGCTGAAGGCATTGAAGTCTTTCTCCCTCTCTCCCCCTCTCCCTCCTCTTTCCCTCTCTCCCTCCTCTTTCCCTCTCTCCCTTAGTCTCTCCCTCTCTCCCTTAGTCTCTCCCTCTCTTTTTCTCTCTCCCTCTCCCTTTCTTTCTTTCCCTCTCTCTCTCTCTCCCGCTCCCTCCCTCCCTCCATCCTTCCTCTCTCTCTCTCCCTCCCTCTCTTTCTCCCTCCCTCTCTCCCCCTCTTTTTCTCTCTCTCCCTCTCCCTCCCCCTCTTTCTCTGTCCCTCCCTCCTTCTCTCTCTCTTTCTCCCTCCCTCCCTCCTTCTCTCTCTTTCTCTCTCCCTTCTCCTCTCTCTTTCCCTCCTTCTCTTTCTCCCTCTCTCTTTTTCTCCCTCCCTCCCTCCCATTCACTCTCCCTCCCTCTCCCTCTCTCTCTCTTTCTCTCCCTCTCTTCCCCACACCCCACCCATTCCCAGGCACACGCAGAAAATTCCAGGTGGCCTCCAAGCAACACTTTGAGCCAGGACAGAATGTCCTAGGAAGGAAGAAAGGCCATTCGCTCTTCCAGGGAAGAATTGGCCGTGCCTCCTTTCTGTTTTCCATCAGGCCAGGCAGAGCAGGCAGCCCTGCATACAAATGTAGGGACTTCCACCTACCTATGAACTCTCCCAGCTCAAAGCATCCCCTCCTGTTGCCCCGTTACGAGATGCTGCCACGCTCGGCTTCCCAATTTGGGAGAGAGGAGAGACCCCCCCTCCTCCCCACCCACCCCCGGGGACACACACACACCCCCAGAAGCACCTCCTGAGCTGCCTTCCATCCAATTCACCTTTCGCCTTTCCTCTTTCCGCAGATTACCTGGCCAACCGGGGACGTTTGAGCGAGACGGATGCCAGGCGCAAATTCTGGCAGATCCTCTCAGCTGTGGAATATTGTCACGGCCGGAAGATCGTACACCGGGATCTCAAAGCCGAGAATCTCCTGCTCGATAACAACATGAATATTAAGATAGCAGGTATTCCAGACGTCAATCACTTCCGCATGGAGTGTGGGGGTGTTTGTTTGTTTGTTTGTTTGTTTATTAATCAATTTATTTATTTATAGAATTTATTACCTATCTATCTATCTATCTATCTATCTATCTATCTATCTATCTATCTCTATCTCTCAAGGTTGACTCAGCCTTCCATCCTTTCTAAGGTAGGTAAAATGAGGACCCAGTTTGTGGGGGCAATAAGCTGACTTTGTATAAATATATAAAAGTATGAAGGCTATTGCTTAACGCATTGAGTCTCCGGAGAAGGGCGGCATATAAATCAAATTTAAAAAACAAACAAACACTCTCTCTCTCTCTCTCTCTCTCTCTCTCTCTATCTATCTATCTATCTATATAAATATATATAAAATTAAAAACAATAGCCCATCCCACCCCCTACCACCTCCTGCCAGATGTGTAGGTTACAATCAAATTAATTAATTTGGGGAGGGTGGGTTAGAAAGAAGCAGCAGCAACTCAAAAATGGAAACTCTCGGGTTATTTTAGCACGCTTGATTCCGTTTTAATTACAAATTTAAATACAGCAGATGTTTGCCGCAGTAGGATAATTTCCCTTTCTGACTCTGTATAATGCAAAGGGTTCTTGGATTGCCCGACTAGAATTTTAATTTTTTTTTTTGAGAGGAACGAGAAGCGGGGAGGTGTTTGAGCTTCTCGAGCGTTTTGTAACGCTGTCAAGTTCTTGGAAGAAATGATCTCTTGCAACTTTGGCAGAGAGCGTTTGGTTCCAAGAAGGAGGAACTCAGAATTGTGGGCATTGAGTTCCAGAGGGATTGACAGCAATGGGGAAGCGAGAATGGATGCTGAAATGACTTCAGAGCAGCTGGCATTAGTAACGGAGGTCATCTATTATTGTAGTTTAATTTTGCATCTGGGGTAGTTTGAATGGAGAGAGAACCACGATCTGGAAAATAAACCTTGGTGGTTCCCAGTTAAGTTTGGATAAAATATTGTCCCTTCTACTTGCTTGTAAAGGACCATTTTATGCTGTTAAAAGGTTTCGATATTTTTGCAACTCTTGGCTGGTACTTACTATGTTTCCCCAAAAATAAGACCGGGTCTTAATATAATTTTTACTCCAAAAGATGCATTAGGGCTTATTTTCTGGTTAGGTCTTAATTTTGGGGAAAATACGGTATTAAATGCACCCATCAGGGAACATCTTCAATGCTAGAAGGGAGGGGGAAGAAGGAGAAGAGGAAGGAAGGAAGGAAGGAAGGAAGGGAAGGAAGGAAGGAAGGAAGGAAGGAAGGAAGAAAGAAAGAAAGAAAGAAAGAAAGAAAGAAAGAAAGAAAGAAAGAAAGAAAGAAAGAAAGAAAGAAAGAAAGAAAGAAAGAAAGAAAGAAAGAAAGAAAGACTGTGAGGTCTTTGGTGCTCTCTGAGCTTGGTTTTTTTGCAGACCTTTCATGACCCAATTAGAGAACATCTTCAGTGCTAGAAGGGAGGAGGGTTTGTGGAAAGGAGGAGGAGGACTGAGGGGTCCTTGGTGCTCTCTGAGCCTGGTTGTTTTCTTGCAGACATTTCATGACCCAAGTAGGGAACATCATCAGTGCCAGAAGGGAGGGGGATTTATATACAAGGGCCTTTTAGTGCTGATTCTGTTATCAGGTCAGGTAATGAAACATCTGAGAGAGCACCAAGAACCCCACAGTTCTGTGGCATTTACCCATCCGGTTCTCCTGAAATTCACCAGGGATCAGATGCACGTTCACCCAAATACACACACACACACACACACACACACACACACACACACACACAAAGGCATTTGACCCGAGAAGGGATTGGTTGCAAAAAAAACCACCGCCTCTCTGTACTTCGTGCCCCAGAAATCAGGGCAGCCTCTTTAGAAAGAAAGCCTCGATTTACAAGCTAACACCACCCTGGGACTCTTTGACAGCAGCGTGCGAAAGAACAGACTGCCGAGACAAATGAAACTGCACACACTTCCATGTCTCCTGGAGGCTTTCCCACCAAGGACTGTGCTGGCGCTAGTTCGAATCCACACCCCTCCCTCCCTCCCCTCCCTCTGGCTGCCTCGTTGCCGGAGGCTGACTGGGCAGGTGACGTTAACTCGTGAAAGGGGAGAAACAGGTCCTTCTGGTTCCTCCATTGTCTCCTCTACCCTTCCCACTTAGCTCCTTCTTCGCTCAGAAGTTCTGCCCTTTTCAGCCACCAATTTAATTTAATTTAATTTAATTTTTTTTTGCAATGCTCGGGCCCTTCAGGAGGTGGGGATTTCAACCCTTCCTTGGAAGATGTGTGTGTGTGTGTGTGTGTGTGTGTGTGTGTGTGTGTGTGTGGATTGGCAGCAACAACAACCTATATATTTGGGAAACCAGAAATTGCTCCATTCGGCCAGGCTGATCCACAGCTTCCATGTTGGCTCTTTCAAATTGTATTTATTTTTATTGTATTTATTTATTTATTTTTGTCACGCACGCACGTATTAGATAACACAGAGATCTTCGAACATGGCAGCTTTAAGTCTTGTGGACTTCAACTCCCAGAGTTGAAGTTAACGAATTAAAGCTGCCAAGTCTGGCATAGATAGATAGACAGACTCTAGAAAGAGTGCAGGGAAAGCAACCAAGATGAATAGGGGACTGGAGGCTAAAACATACAATGAATGGTTGCAGGAACCTATCCATCCATCCATCTATCTATCCATCCTATATCTACCTACCTACCTACCTACCTACCTACCTACCTACCTATCTACCTATCTATCTATCCATCTTCTATCTATCCATCCATCCATCTTCTATATCTACCTACCTACCTACCTACCTACCTACCTACCTACCTACCTACCTATCTATCCATCTTCTATCTATCCATCCATCCATCTTCTATATCTACCTACCTACCTACCTACCTACCTACCTATCTTATCTATCTATCTATCTATGTAGGTCTTTGGTTATTCGGGTTTTCTCCTGCGTAAAATTGGAAGTGTCTTGGCGACGTTTTGACGAAGTCTCATTCGTCATCTTCAGGCTGGTGTTTTCGGCTTCACGCTTCTAGGAGCTTCGTGCTTCTAGGATCGATCTATCTATCTATCTATCTATCTATCTATCTATCTATCTATCTATCTATCCATCTTCTATCTATCCATCCATCTTCTATATCTACCTACCTACCTACCTACCTATCTATACCAGAGGTCTTCAAACTTGGCAATTTTAAGACTTATGGACTTCAACTCCCAGAATTCCTCAACCAGCTTTGCTGGTTCTTTAGATCAGAATTCTGGGAGTTGAAGTCCACAAGTCTTAAAGCTGCCAAGTTTGAAGACCTCTGAGATAACAGATATAAGTACAAACATGATTGTGAATCCGTGAAATGGATATTTGGAGAGGTCAAACCAGGCAGGGGGGAAGAAGACGAAGCAGAGGGAGGAGAGGTCCAGTCGGCCTCCAGCCAAGCCTGATGCCAGGTGATTTCCTCAGGTGTCCCAGGCAGTTTCTTAGCAACGGTGGAACAGTGCAGGGTTTTGTTTTGTTTTTTTTTTTCATCCCCAGATGTTTTTTTTTTCCAACTTCCCCATCTAAGCTGCCACAGGTCGCCTCCTTTCGAAATGCCAACTGGAGTCGGCTGAGCTTTTTGAATCAAATAGCAAAGGCGAGGGGGGGATCTCCTAAAACTTCATTTTTAGACTCCCCCTGGGGGTCGCCAGTCGACACTGTCTAACCGACGGCACCCTGAGGAGACCCTCTCTGTGGGAGCGTACTGGTCGGTGGGAGGCTATCGGAGGCAGAAGGCGGTCTCGTAGTTATCGATGTCCTAGAAGAACTGAAGAAGCTTCTTGGATGAAGAAGCGAAACGTTTTCAAAGAAAAAGACCAAGGAAGTCCAGTTGCCTTTTTAGGAAGGAAGAAAAAAAAACCCAAAACACCCATTTCCAGTCTCTAGCAGTCACACAGGTTGAGACTTCCAAGAACATTACATTTTTCGTAGAAGTTTAAGCAAAAACGTTTAAGTGACATGTAAGGGACATTGAATTTGACTCCTGGGGTTAGAGACTGCTGTATTCTACATATATGTTCTAACCTAGGCTTCCCAAGAACATGAAGTAGGCTCTTTGTCCAGACAAAACCCCCTTTTTATTAAGTGACTGTGAATTCCTCTCATTCACATCCAGCAAAGTCTTTCAAGGGAGAATTTACAGTCACAGACCTTCTCTGGCTTGGAGAGCTGCCAGGCCGATATCTTCAAAACTTGGCAAGGAGTCTCGGAGAGTCACGAACCAATTAAGTGAACTAATTGTCTCTTGCAAACTCCCCCTTCCCCTTTTGCTCCTCTTTTATTCCCTCTGGGAAGGGCCCTTCATCATCCACCTGTGGCTTTACTCCTGAGTCGACCCTTGTTCCTTAGCTGTTCCCTTTTCCTAGCAGCTCTGAGCATGCGCACAATGGGAACAGGCTCCTTCTGTTCTTCTGCCCCACTGATGTCCGACTCCGAAGGCAGCTGACAACTGTCAGACGGTCCTGGCCCCCTCTCTGCCTCCGACGCAGAGCCCTCATCAGAGCCCTCCCCAGGCTCCAGGACTGGCCCATGTTCCTCCCCAACCTCCTCACTGTCCGAATCTGCTACCAGTTCCGCTGGCCGCTGGCACCATGAGAAATCATCTTCCGCTTGTGTTTTCTTGACCTAGCCAGGTAGAACAGCAGTACCTCTTGTCCATCTGGTGATTTTTTCTTCCTCTTCTTCCTCCTCCTCTGCAGATTTTGGGTTTGGAAACTTCTACAAAAGCGGGGAGCCTCTGACCACGTGGTGCGGAAGTCCTCCTTACGCAGCTCCCGAGGTCTTCGAAGGCCAGCAGTACGAGGGGCCGCAGCTGGACATTTGGGTATCTGCATCATGTTAAACGGAGCACTTCCTTTTTCTTGAAACGCCCTGTTTCTTTTCTACATTTTGTTTTTCTGACTTGCTAAAAATACCTCCTCCTTGTCGCAAGAAGGGAGCTTTGAGACCAAAAAGGGCTTCCCGTTGAAACCTGCAAGACGGGAAGCAGCTCAGCTGATGCAGAAAACGGACTTCAATTCTCCTCCTTTGTCTCTCTCTCTTTCTCTCTCTCTCATTTTCTCTGTCTTTCTCTCTCTCTCTCTCATTTTCTCTGTCTTTCTTTCTCTCTCTCTCTCATTTTCTCTCTCCCTCCCTCATTTTCTCTCTCTCATCTCTCTCTCTCGTTTTCTGTCTCCCCCTCTCTCAGTTTCTCTGTCTTTCTCTCATTATCTCTCTCATCTCTCTCTCTCATTTTCTCTCTCCCCCTCTCTCATTTTCTGTTTTTCTCTCATTATCTCTCACTATCTCTCTCTCTCATTCTCTCTCTCCCTCTCTCATTTTCTATGTCTTTTTCTCATCTCTCTCTCTCATTTTCTCTCTCCCCCTCTCTCATTTTCTGTTTTTCTCTCATTATCTCTCACTATCTTTCCCTCTCTCATTTTCTCTCTCCCTCCCTCATTTTCTCTCTCTCATTTTCTCTCTCCCCCTCTCATTTTCTCTATCTTTCTCTCATTATCTCTCATTATCTCTCTCCCTCTCTCGTTATCTCTCTCATCTCTCTCTCTCATTTTCTCTCTCCCTCCCTCATTTTCTCTCTCCCCTCTCTCATTTTCTCTATCTTTCTCTCATTATCTCTCATTATCTCTCTCCCTCTCTCGTTATCTCTCTCATCTCTCTCTCTCATTTTTTCTCTCCCCCTCTCATTTTCTGTTTTTCTCTCATTATCTCTCACTATCTCTCTCTCATTCTCTCTCTCCCTCTCTCATTTTCTATGTCTTTTTCTCATCTCTCTCTCATTATCTCTCTATCTCCCCCTCTCTCATTCTCTCTCTCTCCCTCTCATTTTCTGTCTTTCTCTCATTATCTCTCTCTCATTCTATCTCCCCCCCCTCTCTCTTTCTCTCTCTCTCCCCCTCTCATTTTCTCTGTCTTTCTCTCATTATCTCTCTATCTCCCTCTCTCTTTTTCTCTGTCTTTCTCTCCCTCATTCTCCCTCCCTCATCCTCTCTCATTTCCTCTCTCTTTCTCTCTCTCATCCTGAATCTGGATCAAGCTGTGTTGGCGTGTCAGCGCTGGGTTTAGCAGATTAAGTTCTTCCCCCTTGGGAGACCCCACCAGATTCTCAAAAGGCTGGAGGGATTTTTGGCTGCTAGCTTTCTAGGGGGAAGAAAGCCTGGCCTCATCCAAGCCCTCTGCTGCCTTCCTTCATGCAGCTCTTGAGGGAAAAGAAAACACGGGGGAGACCCCAGAGTCCCTCAGAGGACACCTAGCAGAGCCCAGGGCCTTATGAGGTTTTTTTTTTTTATAATGGATTCTGAGCCTCTCCTGGGATTAGCAGGGTTTTTGCAGATGCTTTTGCAGTCTCTTGTGGATTTGGAGGCAAAGTCTTCCACCCTTTTGGGTCACGCAAGGCGAGGGAAGAACAACACGAAGTGGTCTAGAGACTTGGTTTTCTTTCAGCAGTGTTCAGCCTATCTGCTGATCGGTTGCAGGCCCGGACGGCGGATGTAGGGCGAGTCCCTTAAGGACCAAAGGCCATCTTTGAAGTTGGTCCATCGGAAGCAGGGCAGGGTCCCAACATCAGCGCCCGTCCTCTCCCACCCTGCTGGACCAGTGAGCCGGTTTCGTCCATCAGGGCTCTGTAGTGAGGAGCAGCTTCCCCCTGCCCAGGGTTCCCTGCCCTTCACTTCCAAATAAATCCTCTGCACACCCCAAGCAGGCTGACGAAAGCACCTCACGCTCTCCGCAAACGTGCCAAAACAACGGGGATTGATGGCAGGAGCTGTTGACTTGGCCGGGCTGCTAACGAAAACATCCTGCCTTGTGGATCCCAGAAGGAAAGAATGTGCCTTAGAGCACGGAGATCGGTGGGGCGGGGCCAGCTTTGCTGACAAAACCGGTCAATGTTTGCTCCCTAATGGTGGCTTTGATAGGAACCAGGGCTGGTCAGAGAAGTGCTCGGCCAGATGTTGTAAAATTGGGGAGGGAGGGAGGAAGGAAGGAAGGAGGAGAAAAATGGGAGGGAGGAAAGGAAGGAAGAGTAAAGGAGAGGAAAATGATGGGAGTGGGAAGGAGGGAGGGAGAAAGGAAAAGAAGGAGATGGGAGTGGGGAGGAAGGAAGGAAAGAGGAGGAAGGGAAGGAAGGAAGGAGATGGGAATGGGAGGGAGAGTGGAAGGAAGGAGAGGCAGAGAAGGAAAGGAAAAACGAGGGAGGGAGGAAAGGAAGGAAGGAGGAAGGGAAGGAAGGAGATGAGAATGGGTGGGAGAGAGGAAGGAAGGAGAGGGAGGGAGGGAGGGAGGAGAGGAAAAATGGGAGGGAGGAAAGGAAGGAAGAGTAAAGGAGAGGAAAATGATGAGAGTGGGAGGGAGGGAGGGAGAAAGGAAAAGAAGGAGATGGGAGTGGGCAGGAAGGAAGGAAGGAAAGAGGAGGGGAGGGAAGGAAGGAAGGAGATGGGAATGGGAGGGAGAGCGGAAGGAAGGAGAGGCAGAGAAGGAAAGAAAAAATGGGAGGGAGGGAGGAAAGGAAGGAGATGAGAATGGGTGGGAGAGAGGAAGGAAGGAAAGGGAGGGAGACAGTAAAGGAGAGGAAAAATGGTAGGGAGGAAAGGAAGGAAGAGTAAAGGAGAGGCAAATGATGAGAGTGGGAGGGAGGGAGGGAGAAAGGAAAGGAAGGAGATGGGAGTGGGCAGGAAGGAAGGAAAGAGGAGGGGAGGGAAGGAAGGAAGGAGATGGGAATGGAGGGGAAGAGGAAGGAAGGAAAGGGAGAGAAGGAAAGGGAAAACAGGAGGGAGGGAGGAAGGGAAAGAAAGGGAGGAGGAAGGAAAGGAAGGAAGGAGCTGGGAATGGGAAAGAAAAGGAAGGAAGGAAACGAAACATGATACGATGACTACTGTGTATGGAACAGAGTTGCGCTGAAGGCATCTTGTGTCCCCTGATCTCAGATCACGCCATCCTCTTTTGCAGAGCATGGGCGTGGTCCTTTACGTCTTGGTTTGTGGCGCTTTGCCCTTCGACGGACCGACCCTCCCCATCCTGCGGCAGAGAGTTTTGGAAGGAAGGTTCCGCATCCCCTATTTCATGTCTGAAGGTACAGCCACCGTGGCATAGTCAGATGATTGACATTCGGGCACTTTGCAACCAGTTTCCCCATGGTCACATCGCCGTTTGCAGCCTTAACATCTGGTTTCCAACAAGCAGACGGGCCACAACAGCTTCTCCGCTTCTCTAACGACAAACCTATCTAATCAAAGTTTCGTTTTTTTTCCTCCCCAAGCACAAAGTCCAGAAGTGGTTTCCAAGCAGAAACAAAATGAACTGTATTTTTTTTATTCTTTAATCAAAGCAATTGATTTAGCCATCTTTGCTAACTCCCTCACCTTTTGCAGCCATTTGCCCATTGATGTTTCACTTAACAACCGTGTCACTTAGTGACGGAGTTGTTGGTCCCAGTAGGGGCCATTAAGGGATGATTACCTGTATCAATGGCTTGTAATGTATAGATGATGTAATAATGTGTGGAATGTGAATAATAATCGTGAAGGATGTGTGTTTTTGTTTTATTTTTTTTATATAGTTTTCTTATATATGATGTACATTTAAGACGGCATTTAATTTCGTTGCAGTGCAGTGACAATAAAGTAAACTTAAACCTAATGGCACTAAAGTTTGGGTTACCTCTGATTGAAATTTTGTTTTAATACCCCGTTTCCCTGAAAATAAGACCTCCCCTGATAATAAGCCCAGTCGGGCTTTTGAGCTCATGCGCTAAAATAAGCCTCCCCCCGAAAATAAGCCCTCCCCAAAAATACTTAAAACACAGAGCTGGAAATCAGGTAAGACGGCAAGAGGAGGCCCATCTTGCTCCACGCGCCCCAAAATAATAAGACCTCCCCAGAAATAAGGCCCAGCGCTTATTTCGGGGTTCAAAAAAATATAAGACAGGGTCTTATTTTCGGGGAAACACGGTATATGCCGATTAGTGTACATTCAGAAGTGACAGTCAAGTTATTATTCTATTATTATATCTATTCTATATCGAGACGCTCCCCTTCCTGTATCCAACTCTCTTTCTCATTTTTGGGGCCCGCGCAGAGTGCGAGCATCTCATCCGGAGGATGCTGGTTCTGGATCCATCCAAGAGACTGAGCATTGCTCAGATTAAGGAGCACAAGTGGATGCTAATGGAGGTTCCGGTCCAAAGACCCGCTCTCTATTCCCAGGGGCAAGAGAACGGACCTCCCATCGGAGAATACAACGAGCAAGTCCTGAGGTTGATGCACAGCCTGGGAATTGACCAGCAAAAGACCATTGAGGTAAAAACAATCTCCAGCATTAAGAAATGATTTAACCCAGAGGCCTCCAAAAGTGGCAGCTTTAAGACCTGTGGACTTCAACTCCCAGAATTCCCCCCAGCCAGTCCCATATTTCCCAACCTTGGCCACTGGAAGTTGCATGGACTTCAATTCCCAGAATTCCCCCCAGCCAGACCCATGTTTCTCAACCTTGGCCACTGGAAGACATGCAGACTTCAACTCCCAGAATTCCCCAACCAGCATGCTTTAAAAATATCTGGATTTCACGTCTGGCCAGGGAATTCTGGGAGTTGAAGTCCACAAGACTTAAAGCTGCCAAGTTTGGAGATTTCTGGTTTAATCTCTTGGATTATTGCTCTGCAAGCGCAAAACCTGATTTTTATTTCATTCTCAGGACTTTGGGGGAGATACTTCCAGCAGAGGGGCCTAAATACTTGCAATCATCATCTCTTTTTAACGACTCCATAATCCCTTGCCGGGGTGGAGTCTAGGCAACAAAATGGAGCTGAGTGTTTTAATGGCCGGATGCCCTTCTTCTCGCCAATGCGGAGTTTTGTTCTGCAGATATATTCTCATTGTGCCCAGAGAGAGAAATATCTGCCTCTACAATATTTGCATTGCTTTAGTAAAATAATTGCGGAATAAAAGTAATCCCGTTTACAGGGTAGTCCTGTAATTTGCAACCCTTTGTTTAGTGACCATTTGACTTTCATGGTCCTTGCACTTATGACCGACACAACTTTCGGTCACAGCATGATCAAAATTTGGGTGTTTGGGGCAACAGGCAGATATTACCATACTTGCGATGTCCCTTGGGATCCTTCCCAGATCACAAGCCAAGTCTTCCAACGAGCAGAGTCCGTGGGGGAAAGTGGATCCGCTTAATGACCTCATGTCCACTTAACAACCGCAGGGATTCATGTAACGAAGGTGGCCAAAAACGTTAGTCGAATCGGGTGTGAGCCACTTAAGAACTCACCTTGCTTAGCAGTGGAAATTCCGATCCCCATTGTTGTTGTAACTCAAGGAGTATCTATACCTTAGGTCTCCAAAAATGTTGGGAAGGGGGCTGTTTTATTAGCATGTTTTATTCCCATTGTTGCTCCTAATTTATTGTGCAATTCTGGGGGGTGGGGGAATATATATCAGAACTGGGGAAAAAAATAAGTAGTTTTCCTTTCATGTTTTGTTTTGGTATTTTTTCTAACCACAACTTTTGGAAATTCCCTCCAGGCAATCCAAATCACTCTTTTCTTCCTTTAAAAAAGGAGCCGGTTCTCATAATCGCAGGAATGTTTATCCCTTGGGTTTATAAATGCAGGAACGCTCCTTAAAAGTTTCACGTTCAAGGTTTAGCATCCAAAGGACAAGCAGCGGTTGTTTCTCCAAGAAGTTGGGGGAAGTTTTGGGAAATTACGAGCCGGAAGAAAAACAGGAAATCAAAACCCTCTTTTTCGCATCGAAGCTTCTGCCGGGCCCGAGAACGGACCCCCTCCTTAAGAAACGTGCAGAGCTGCCTTTTATATTTTCGGTCTCTCGGCTAGGATTCCAACCCGAGTTGCTTCTTTCCAGAAATAAATGCTCAAGTGTTCCCGGCGGACTCCGTGCGATCACTTCCTAAGAGTGGTCGATATTTTTAGCTGGTGTGGAGCCTGCAATATTAATGCTCCCTGCCAGCAACTCCAGCAGGGGGTGGGGAGTTTGGGGGGGGAGAGGTTAGGAAGGGTGGGTGGGGGTGGGAGGATGTACGTCAATGAAACTTTGAGCTTCGCTTCTGTCCGGGGGCCTCAGAATTGGGAAAGACCCAGCCGGAGTTGGGTTTCGTTTTTGCAGGGATCAGAAAACCTGACTTGGTGGGGAGGTTATTATTATTATTGGTTCGATTTTATATGCCGCCCTTCTCCGGAGACTCAGGGCGGCTTACAATGCGTTAAGCAATAGCCTTCGTACTTTTGTATATACCTGCTTAGTAGGGTTTTCGGGGGCCCCTAAGCGGTGTTCTTTTTTATACAAAGTCAGCTTATTGCCCCCACAATCCGGGTCCTCGTTTGTTTATTTATTTATTTATTTTATTTTATTTTATTTTATTTTATTATTTTATTTTATTTTATTTCTATACCGCCCTTCTCCCGAAGGACTCAGGGCAGTGTACAGCCTAATTAAAAACACAAAGACAGACAATATTTAAAAATAATTAAAATTATTAAATAATAGGCCCAATTTATAAAACCCCGAATTTAAAATCCCATTTAAAACCAATTAAAATCTTTATATTGATAGCCCAGCCTGACGGAACAACATGGTTTTGAGGGCACAGCGAAATACACGGAGATCGGAGATTTTACAAATTTCTGGGGGGAGTTCATTCCAAAGGGCAGGGGCTCCCCATTTGAGCTCCCCTCTGCAAAAGGGGTTTTTTTTGGGTGGGGGCACCTCCAACGGCCACCAGGTATAAGAGTCCATTGTCCCCCATTACGCTGAAATGATTGGGGTACACTCGGGTAGGCTGCTGGGGGTTTATAGGTGTTCGGAAGAACCTCTAGCTAAGATTCTGTGCAGTTCGGAGAACTCCCAAACCCCACTCCTGGCTGGCCCCGCCCACCCTGCCCCGCCCCTCCCAGGAGTCCCCACACTGCCCATTTTGGATGCAGGTGAGTGCAGGGCGCGCACAAAGGCTCGGGGAGGGTGAAAAACGGGCCTACCAGAAGTTCGGAAAGGCCGAAAACAGGCCTGTTTCAGGCCTCCGGAGGCTCTCTGGAGCCTGGGGAGGCCATTTTTGCCCTGCCGGAGGCTCGAGAAAAGCCTCCGGAGCCAGGGGAGGGCAAAAACAGCCCTCCCACCATGGTGCAGGAAGCCGATTAGGCCATGCCCACCATGGCCACAGCAACCAGGCAGAGAACCCCTTGCTAAAAATTTTTGCAACCCCCCCCCCCCCCCCAAGGGTACACTGCATGTAAAAAGTCTGTAGAGATTCTCTGTCCTCCAGGTCATGGTTGTCCCAAAGGTGCTTTTTTCAGGAGGCAGCTGGACTTTTCTTGTTTTTTTCTTTTGAAGACGTTTCGCTTCTCATCCAAGAAGCTTCTTCAGCTCTGACAGGATGGTGGGGAAGGGAAGGATTGATATCCCTTGCAGAGAGCCACTCATGCATCCTTTTAGAGGGTCTTTGAAGCACTTGGAGGTTTATCTGTCTCCTCAGGGCCGCCTGAGTCTTGGTTCCTGTGGTGTGCAATTTTGTTTTCCCCCTCTGGAAATCTCGATGCTCTGACGTAACTCTCGGCTGCTTGTTTCCTTCTCAGTCCCTGCAGGATAAGAGCTACAACCACTTTGCTGCTATCTACTACCTGCTGGTAGAGAGGCTGAAGTCCCACCGCAGCAGCTTCCCCATCGATCAGCGGTTAGACTCTCGCCAGCGGCGACCCAGCACCATCGCCGAGCAAACCGTCGCCAAGGTAAACCCCACCCCTCACCCCCCGGGCTCTGTTCTAGAGCCGTTGGACAATCTAGAACGTGGAAGAGCGAGGAATTTTCTGCCCAGAAAGCTCCAGTCCGTACACCGTGCCACCACCAGTTATTCCAAGCTCCTGGTAGCCCCCTTTTAAATAAGAGTTCCAATATTTGAGGGGCTGCCACAGAGAGGAGGGGGTCAAGCTATTTTCCAAAGCACCTGAAGGCCAGGTAAGGAATAATGGATGGAAACTGAACAAGGAGAGATTTAACCTGGAAATAAGGAGAAATTTTCTGACCGTGAGAACAATCAACCCATGGAACAGAAGTTGCCTTCGGAAATTGTGGGAGCTTCATCACTGGAGGCTTTCAAGAAGAGACTGGACTGCCATCTGTCAGAAATGGTGTAGGGTCTCCTGCTTGGGAAAGAGGTTGGATTAGATGACCTACAAGGTCCCTTCCAACTGTGTTATTCTATTCCATCCCATCCCATCCTCTATTCTGCTTCTCTTCTCTTCTCTTCTCTTCTCTTCTCTTCTCTTCTCTTCTCTTCTCTTCTCTTCTCTTCTCTTCTCTTCTCTTCTCTTCTCTTCTCTTCTCTTCCCTTCCCTTCCCTTCCCTTCCCTTCCCTTCCCTTCCCTTCCCTTCCCTTCCCATTCCTATTCTATTCTATTCTATTCTATTCTATTCTATTCTATTCTATTCTATTCTATTCTATTCTATTCTATTCTATTCTATTCTATTCACTTCCCCCCCCCCCCTTTCCGTCATAGAATCTTTGGCTTCTGCTTGAATCCTCTTCTGACCGTCCTTTTCTCTCGCCCTTCGCAGGCTTCTGTTGCACCTGTAAACTTGCACTCTCAAAACCTACGGCTCCGCAGGTCTCCTGGCCTCCCTCCGACAGCCGAGGCCTTCTCCTTCTCCAGATCCGTCTGCCAGGCGGAAACGGCTTTCATGGAGGAAGAGAGAATCGACACCCCCAAAGTAAGGGCGTCTGCAGGGGGATTGCGTGGCGTGATGCTTGTGGTTGCTTCTTGTGGTTGCATTCCAGCCCCTCCCTGCACACTTCTTCCCCCCCTCCCCCAGTAAAAGGGGCTGGCTCTAAGCTTGATTAATGGGGAGCGACACTGTCACCATGGTTATACAAAGGCCCAGCTCCTCCGGTGAGCTTGGGCTTAAGACTTCAGCAGAGATGGGGGCTGAAGAGACCCACGGCAAGCTGGAGAGAGGGGCAGGCTCTGTTGTGAAAAGATCATGGAGGGTATGAGAAAACCCCTTTCATGGTGATCCTTGCTGGCTAGGGAATTCCGGGAGTTGAAGTCCATCCATCTGAAACTGGCTAAGGTCAAGAAGCACTCGTCTAGCAATTGGACTTACAAACCCCTTCATAACCTAAGTGGTTTAACAACGGACATGTGGCTCAACGGCTAAGACGCTGAGCTTGTCGATTGAAAGGTCGGCAGTTCAGCGGTTCGAATCCCTAGCGCCGCGTAACGGGGTGAGCTCCCGTGACTTGTCCCAGCTTCTGCCAACCGAAAGCAGGTAAAAAATGCAAGTAGAAAAATAGGGACCACCTTTGGTGGGAAGGGAACAGCGTTCCATGCGCCTTTGGCGTTGAGTCATGCCGGCCACATGACCACGGAGACATCTTCGGACAGCGCTGGCTCTTCGGCTTTGAAACGGAGATGAGCACTGCCCCCTAGAGTCAGGAACGACTAGCACAGATGTGCGAGGGGAATCGTTACCTTTACCTAAGTGGTTTAAAGAGTCAGCCTCTTGCCCCCAACAATCTGGGTCCTCATTTTACCCACCTCGGAAGGACGGAAGGCTGAGTCAACCTTGAGCCAGTCAGGATCGAACTGCTGGCAACGGGCAGAATTATCAGCCTGCAATACTGCATTCTCGGCACAGTGCCACTCTGGCTCTTTTAAATCAACTCTTATCCCTATTTTTGATCACATGACCATGGGAGGTGCTTTGATTGTCACAAGTGCGAACGATTGCTCATTCGTTACTTTTTTCAGTGCCGTTTTAAGTTTGGTCACTAAATGAATGACTATCGGTGATCATCTCGTCACTAAACGAATGGCTTCCGTGCAGGTTCCTCTCTTCAACCCCCCCCGGTTTCTTTTCTCCTCCTGATTAGGTGAACGGCTGCCTGCTAGATCCTGTCCCCCCAATGATGGTAAGGAAGGGGTGCCAGTCTCTCCCGACCAGCATGATGGAAACGTCCATCGATGAAGGGATCGAAGCCGAAGGGGAATCTGAGACGGATCCTGCCCAGGCCTTTGCGGCGTTGCAAGGATCTCGCGGTGGGAAGAGGCGACATACCCTGGCAGAAGTGACCAATCCCCTCTTGGCCATGCCAGGCCCAGGTACGAAACGGGGGTCCGAGGGTCCAGGCTGGAGATCAGAGCTTCAGACTAAGGGGTCATTTCTGATCCAACCTTCCCCCGCCTTATGCTGCCTGGGAAATTCTGGAAGGACGATCTCACCACACCAGGTTGAAGAAGGTTGATCACAGAATCAGAGAGTTGGAAGGGGCCTTGGAGGTCTTCTAGTCCAACCCCCTGCTCAAGCAGGAGACCCTGGCCTAGACCACTCCAGACAAATAGGAAGGAAGGAAGGAAGGAAGGAAGGAAGGAAGGAAGGAAGGAAGGAAGGAAGGAAGGAAGGAAGGACAAGAGGGAGGGAGGGAGGGAGGAAGGAAGGAAGGAAGGAAGGAAGGACAAGAGGGAGGAAGGAAGGAAGGAAGGAAGGAAGGAAGGAAGGAAGGAAGGACAAGAGGGAGGGAGGGAGGAAGGAAGGAAGGAAGGAAGGAAGGACAAGAGGGAGGGAGGAAGGAAGGAAGGAAGGAAGGAAGGACAAGAGGGAGGGAGGGAGGAAGGACGGAAGGAAGGAAGGAAGGAAGGAAGGAAGGAAGGACAAGAGGGAGGGAGGAAGGAAGGAAGGAAGGAAAGAAAGATAGGAGGGAGGGAGGGAGGAAGGAAGGAAGGACATCCCAAAGTTGTCTTTTCAACCATGACCTCGATGACTGAGAACTCCATAGAGTCCCACTTAAAGGCCGAAAAGCAGTCCTCACTCTGCGTAATTTCATTTATTTATTTATTTATTTATTTAATTTATAGACCGCCCTTCTCCCAAAGGGACTCAGGGCGGTGTACAGCCAGCATAAAACACACAAATATAAAATTTAAAAACAGTTTAAAAAATATTAAATAGTTTGGCCCGTATCTAATCAAAATAAAACTACCCAATTCATGGACTTCATGTCACAAGCTGAAGACCGGTAGGAGGTCTAACCCTACAGACCACTGAAGGGGTGCAGTAGAAGGTCCTCCCACTGCATTCAACCATCAAGAAAGGAGTTTTCTGCCCGCCTTGGGAACCAGCTGTGAATTTGTTTGGTAGGAAGACCCGAGGAGTAGAAGAAGCGTACAGATGGTGGCTGCTTGCTGTGCCAAGGCATCTCATGACAGGGTGCAAAGATTGGGGAGAGCAAACAGTGTCAGCTCAGAAGCCACCAGCTGGCAAGGGCTTTGTTGGGCTGGTGGCAAGCAGGACAAGCCCTCCAGGAGAACAACGTTTCTCTCGGTTCACGTGTTTCCGTTTGCGTGGCATATGTTAGTTGTCTGCAAGAGGGAAGGCCTGCCCACCCTCGAAAGGACGCTTTGAGAAAGAAAGAGAGGGAAGGAAAAGGGAGGAAGGAGAGAGAGAAAGAAGGAAGGAGAGAGAAAAAAGAAGGAAGGAGAGAGAAGGTAAAGAAAGAAAAAAAAGAAAGAAGGGAGGAAGGAGAGAAAGAAGGAAGGAAGGAATGAAAGAAAAGAGATAAGGAAGGAAGGAGAAAGAAAGAAAAAATAGAAAGAAGGAAGGAAGAAGAGAAAGAAAAGAAAAAGGAAGGAGAAAGAAAGAAAAGAGAAAGAAGGAAAAGAAAGAGAAAGAAGGATAGAAAAAGAGAAAGAAGGAAGGAGAGAGAGAAAGAAAGAAGGAAGGAGAGAGAGAAAGAAAGAAAAGAAAAGAAAGAGAAAGGAAGGAAGAAGTAGGATTACCAAAATCACAGTTGATCAAACGGCTCCTTTTAGGAGGGTCCTTCCTCTAAAGCAATTCATGCATGCCTTTGCATTTCCTGTAGACTCTGGATTTTCCAGGGCCCGACAGAGAGAGAGAGAGAGAGGGAGAGATAACTGGCTTGAACGGGAGGTCAGGTCACAGAGTGTCGAAACTAAAGCAAGATTTCAAAGGCCCGGTGGAGAGCTCCAAAGGACGCAGGAGGAGACATCCCTCTCCTGCCTGCCTTCAGCGGGGTAGAAGCATGGGGCTCTCTGCTCTGTTCAGTTGGAAGCAGAACTGGCTGGCTGGGGAATTCTGGAAGTTGAAGCCCACAAGTCTTAAAGTTGCCAAGACTTGAAGAGAGCCTTGCGTTAAAGGAAGCCACAGAGGAGAAATGTTGGCCGCATTCTGTAAAGTCAAAAGTAGCCTATTGTGGGCCAGGATAAGTGAAAACACTACTGAGAAAAAAAACCCTTCTTGTAGGTCCCCCGAAGTGGATCTGTTTGCCTTTCTAGGACTTTAGACACAACGATCCTGGCGGATCCTGGCTAATTCTGTTTCTTGTGTTTCCTCTTGGGTCCTGAAGGAAAAGTCTTCTCCATGGAGGAGAACCAATCCTTGAGCAGCGTTGACTCGGAATACGACATGGGGTCTATCCAGAGGGATTTAAACTTCCTGGAAGACACCTCCTCCTTGAAGGAAATGGTTCTGGCCAACCCGCCAGCTCCGAGGCTGACCCCCCCTTTCATTGGCCTGAGACCGCCTAATCCAGCTATGCAGGCATTGGCGGCCCACAAGCGGGAAGCCCACAACCGTTCCCCAGTCAGCTTTCGAGAGGGGCGCAGGGCATCGGACACCTCCCTGACACAAGGTAAACTGCTCTGGATTGAGGGGCGTCAGAGGGACAGGCAGTCTTTGATGGCCGAAGCCTCATTGCCATTGGCTGCAGGAGTTGGGGCCGCGATGGGTTGACTTGGCCAAAGGCGGGTTTGGGATTGCCTCTTGCAAACTTGCAGCTGGAACCCAAAGAGAATTCAGACACCACAATCACGTGAAAGAATCTTTAAATCCCTTCAACCACAACAATACAGGAGCACACAATAGATGCAAACTCATAGTAAACCAATCCAAACTCGATTGCAGTAAATACGACTTCAGCAACAGAGTGGTCAATGCCTGGAATGCACTACCTGACTCTGTGGTTTCTTCCCCAAATCCCCAAAACTTTAACCTTAGACTGTCTACTGTTGACCTCACCCCATTCCTAAGAGGTCTGTAAGGGGTGTGCATAAGCGCACAGGCGTGCCTTCCGTCCCTTTTTATTCATATATATATTTCATGTATTCATAATCATGTTTATACCTTTATCTGTAATCTTATATATGCTTGACAAATCAATAAAACAAACAAATACTTGGAATTGCTCTGCTCTTTACGCACAGGTGTTTTTTTCAAGAGGCAGCTGGACTTTCTGGTTTTTCTTTGAGGAACGTTTCACTTCTTCTCCAAAGAAAAGCTTCTTCAGCTCTGCAGCTCATCCGAGAAGCTTCTCCAGTAAGCTGAAGAAGCTCCTTGGATGAGAAGCGAAATGTCTTCAAAGAAAAACCAGAAAGTCCAGTGGCCTCTTGAAAAAAGCACCTTTGGGACAACCGTGACCTGGATGGCCGAGAATCTTCATTGGACACACTCTGCTCTTTAACCTTCCAACAGGAATTGTAGCGTTCAGGCAACACCTTCAGAACTTGGCCAGAACCAAAGGCATCCTGGAGCTGAACAAAGTCCAGTTGTTGTATGACCAGATGAGATCCGAAGACGAACTTTCTCTGGAATCCGCTTCTCCTCACTTACAAGACCTTGAGAGTGGTCCCCAGCAGGTACGTCCTTGGAGAGGAATTTTTATCATCTGGGTTGGGGCTCTCTGGAGTCACTGAGCTCCTACATTATAAACAAACCTGTTCCTGAAGCTACCTTGGAAGGCGTGCAGAGGTCTTAGGTGGGACCGGAAGTTGGCAAACGGGCCGTTTCCGGCCTCCAAGGGGGTGGGGAAGGCCGTTTTCGCCCTCCCCAGACTCCTAGAAAGGCTCTGGAGCCTGGGAGGGCGAAAAACGGGCCTTCCTCACCACCCCCCGAGGCCCTCAGGAGGCAGGAAACAGCCTGTTTCCCTACGTCCGGTGGGCCCAGAAGGCCCGAAAATGAGCTGGGCAGCGCTGGAGCTGAGCTCGCATGCCCACCGATATGGCTATGCATGCCACCTGTGGCATGCGTGCCATAGGTTCGCCATCACGGTCTTAGATCGATGTGGGATGATAGAAGCTGCAGCATGTCAGGAACAGGTTTTTGATTCATCTGGGCATGAAATGTGGCCCTGTCTACTGTCTTGGTGCCATTCCTGCCGCTCTAGGGAAACTGAGGATCTGGAGATCTTCTTGGTGGCCAAAACCTCTGCTCAGACCTCCTCCCCCGTACCAGAGAAATGCAGGCTGAATGTTTGAGGGTGGCTTTGGAGGTGGTGGTGGAGCAGTGGTGAAATTTTCCCCGGTTTGCTACCGGTTTGCTGCTTGCGCACGCCCAGTGCGCACAAAATGCATGCTATGTGCCAACACATGCGGAAAAAGAAGGGTTGGGAAGGTAAGTAGAAGAGCGAGGGGGGGAACAGCTGTGCTGCACGATTTAAATTCACTAGAAAGCAGGATTTCCTGTTTTCTAGTGAATATAAACCGTGCAGCACAGCTGATTGTTGGAAATACCGGTTCGGATGAATCGGTAGGTTTTTTTTATCCCTACCGGTTTGCCTGAACCGGTGCGAACCAGTAGGATTTCACAGCTGCGGTGGAGGGTGGAATTATTTTGAATTGGAGGCTCTTCCCCAAGAATCTGATCAGTGGCCATTTCTTTTTCTGCACCTTTCTGAGCCCACCTTTGGCTCCAAACCGCAAAAGGAGATCATTTGGCCAATAAGGTCTTCTTCTCTCCCACCCCCACCCCTCTTTTTCTCTGAAGGAAGAAGCATCCTTGCCGCAGGAGGCAGCTTCCACCTTCCCCAGCAGCCTCCATCCCCCGTTGCTATCCAGGCGTCAGAGCTTAGAAACGCAGTATCTGCAGCACCGGCTTCAGGTACATCGCCTTCCTTGGGAAGCCTTAAAGTCGACGGAGATAAGAGGCTGCATTTCGTTCTCAGATCCACTGAGTGGGAAGGTGGGGGGCAGGAGGGGAGGGGTTGTGTCTTCTCTGCAAAGCTGTTGCCTCCTTCCCAGGAGGGGGGAGAGAGGGAGAGCGAGTCTTAGACCCAGCCCATGAATTCAGCCCTCCCACCTGACTTGTCAAGACTTCCGATGGCAGCCTTGAAACACCGTGCATTGCGACGAGGCCCAGCTCTCTCTCTCTCTCTTCCCTTTCTCCTTCCAGAAGCCCAGCCTGCTTTCCAAAGCCCAGCACGCGTGCCAGATGTTTTGCAAGGAGATACCTCGGAGCCTGGAACAGCAGCTGCAGGAGCACAGGTGAGCCCTAAGCTCGGGGGGGGGGGGAAGGTCAGGATCCCAGCAAGCCCCGTTTTGCAAAGACTGAATAAGCAGCGCAACTTCAGGAAAGCATGGCCCATCTTAACAGCGGGTTCTTCCACTGGAAATAGACTTTTCACACAAACACACACCCAAAGACTCCCTTTGTTGCTGGAAGAAAATTCGCCGCAACCTAATTAGCCCAGATCTTCCCTTCCCACTCAGTACATCATGAAGTTAACAGAATTCTCTTGTCAAACTGGGCTGGAGAATTCTGGGAGTTGAGTCTTAAAGGTTGCCAAGGTTGGAGATCCCTGGCTGATGGGAAAGCAGACTTAACTCGCCATTCTCCACCTCTTGATTTAGGTTGTATCAGAAGCACCTCTTCCTCCAGAAGCAATCCCAGCTGCAGACCTACTTCAACCAGATGCAGATCGCCGAGGGCACCTACTCCCGATCCAGCCAGCTGCCCCTCCCTTGCCACGAGGAGCCCTCTCTTCCTCCTCCTCCTCCTCCTTCCCAGTTCAGCCTGGTGCAGCCCTTGAGCCCCGTCATGGAGCCGCCATCTGCCGAAGACATGCAATACGACCCTTTCCTCAGCCAGTATCAGAAGCTGCAGCTTGGCCAGCAACCTCCCACCACCCTCCACGGCTCCCCCCAAGTTCCACCCCAGCAGCAACAATATCCCTACCAGACTTGCGAAGGGCCGCTCGGCCTCTCGCCCGACCTAGACTATGCCGGCCAGCCTCCGTATCCCCTGGAGCCCACTCAGCAGAGCGGCGTAGCCATGACCAACATCCAGAGAGGCTCGGAACCTCCAGGGTCTCAGTCCAGCTATGACACCTTAAACCTTGCCCAGTTGCCCGGGCTCTTGGATTGTGAAATGATGGAGACGGTCGATCCCCAACACGGAGGCTACGTCTTGGTGAACTAGCAGCTTTGGGGGTGCTTCCTTGGAGAAGGAGACGGTGGGTCGAAGTCAAGTCACACCGTGGCTGCGGATTTCCGTCTGGGCTCTTGTCTCCCGCCTCCACGGCTGCTTCTCCAAACCTTTGAGCTTCGCGGATGAAGAGCCAAACTCTCTGAACTGGTACTAGCGGAGAAGGGCTGAAGGCAGGCCCTGCACCTTCACACAGAACGAAGGACGACTCTGAAGGGAAGGGGAAACCCCGCTTTCTGAGAAGGAAGGGTCCTTCCAGAAATTTTGGGTGTTCTACTCACCGCTCAAACCTCTTTGTCAGAGGAAACCTGGGAGAATTCAGGAAGAGGAGTGAAGAATTTGCTCTACACCATACTTGGCAATAAAAGCAATACATTATTATTATTTTTTTCCATTGGAATCTGGCCGAGAGGTCGTTGACACGGAAGCCAGTCAGGAATGTAGGATGTCCCAGGGCTTGAGAATTGGTCTGCTAAGCTAGGCTAGGCTGTAGATCAGAAGCGGGAAACCGTGGCCCTCTTCGGACTTGTGGACTTCACAACTCCCAGAATTCTGGGAGTTGGAAGTCCATAAGTCCTAAAAGTTGCCATAGTTCCCCGTTCCTGTGTAGATGTTCTTCAGAGAACTTGCAGGAACTCTTTGGACTTCTGTCGGCCGGATGACTTGCTGGGAACTCCGAACCTTTGCACATCTCGAGAGCTCCCTGGATCATCGACGAAAACGTCCCTCGGTCCATCTTGAAATTCAGCTTGGGAGTCAACATCTAGGGATTGTTGAGGTCCTCCAGAGATCAGCAGGGAAGGAGATCCAAGAGTCTGAAGCTAAAGCAGCATCAAAGCAACCTTGGGAAGAGCTTGATCACTGGACAAATTGTTCTAAGCTGCCCTTTGTAGCTCTTTTTTTTTCTTCTTCTTCTTTTTTTAGAGGAAGCAAATCTACTTGGACTTCAAGAGTGTGCGTTGTTCTTAGGCTTTGCATATTTGGGCAACTATTTAGGGGTGTAGTGTTTTAAGGACAAAGCAGAATAAGCTTACCAGAAAACCCATGTGAAGTGATAGTGCCGTGCCTTTTTTTCGGTTCTTTCTAAGACCCTTTCTTTCTCTTTTTTTTTAAAAATTCTGAAGTTTTTGGTTTGTTTTTTTTTAAAAACCACCCCCATTTCTTGTCTAGGCTGACACCAAAGTCCCTTCAGAGACTGGGTTCCACCGTGTGGAATGCAGGTTTCGTGTTTCTTTTCCCCCTAATAATTCTTTCTGACTCACTCATCTATAGACCTGATTTTAATTTTCCTTGGGGAAGAAAAAAAAAAGAAGTATTACAGCAATATTTAGGATCGGTAACCATTGACTCGTTCATCACTTCAACAGGTGTCTGCTCTGTAAAAGCATCGGCCTCCCTAGGAAAGACACAAATATACTGCGAATTTATTTCAAGAGGAGTAGGTGGGGGGGGGGGAGGCTTAGCATTTGAGACAGACCGGTGGGTTGGAAGCCTTCTGTTGAAACTGGGTAAAAATTGAAGCACAACCTCTCCATTTTTTTAAGCACAAACAAAAAAAGGGTCACTCAGCAAAATTAACCTGGTAGAAAGCAAAGGTTTCGTTCCTGCGATCCATTCTGGCGATCTGCTAGCCCATTTGATGCCGTAAGAGAGGGTTTCTCAAATCTTGGCTGTTTTAAGATGGGTGGACTTCCAACTCCCAGAACTTCCCCCTAACCAGGAAGTTAGGGGGAATTCTGGGAGTTGAAGTCCACCCCGTCTTTAAACGGCCATGGTTGAAAAACCCAGTTGTAGGGTAACTGCAATAAAACATTTGGGGGAGAAGCCATTCAGCCCCAAATAGCCTAGATCTCTTCCGCTCTGTTTGAAAAGTTTGGACCAGTTTGAAAGGAAGAGAAACAGGTTGCCCCGATAACGATGCCCTCCAGTCTGCCCTGCGGTGGCTCTCCAAAATCCGCAAGAAAGAAAATCGGTTCCGTGAAATAACGCCCATCGGATCTCATCGGGAACAGCTTGAAATGGGACCATCTCCGGGAAGGGCGGAAGGGCCATCTTAATGGCGATGTCGCTTCCCTTCCTCCTCAGCTCCAACCCCTGGGAGAAGGAATCCGTGTTCCCATGGTGCTGGGCTGGTGGCTTTGGAAGGTGCTTTCTACCACCCACCCCCACCCCCAGGCGTTTCACACCCAACGGGGCATGAAAACCTGCCTCCTTCCATGGGGTCAACCCTTGTTCAATTTTCATGAGCGGGAAGAGATCGCCCCAGCCTAAGGAAATCCATCGGCCATCTTGGGGACCTCAAGGTGGAGCGGGGTGGGGGGGAATGTAGCCCAGGTCAGCCCTTCCTTCCCTCTTTGAACCCTGGAGGAAGACCTCCCCTTACCACCAGCCTTAAAGCAGACCAGATTGAGCTAGCAAGAATCCTGCCGGGCCAGACACGGCGGCTCGGTTGCGACCTTTCCAAGGAGCGTTAACACACTTTCTCGTAGCATCCCGATTACCCAGGCAGGGGACAACCCCGGTGCAGAAGGATGCTGATTTTGTGCAAACCCGCCTCTTCCCCTCCCCATCTCTAGACTGCACAGGTAGCAAAACCCCTGAGCAGGTATCTCTTTGCTAGAGATCTATTCCAGGAGGGCTCGGAAGGGACGCCAGGTTTACTGAAGGCTAAGCAACCGAGCTGATCTGGGGGTCCCAACTCTTGCTTCCAAGGGCCCAGCTTGTGGCCATCTGGTGCAGATTGGGGGGGGGAGGCCCCCGAGTGACCCCCAGCCTCATTCTCTTGTTGGGAGGGGTTGCTTTTTCTCCTCTCCTCCCCCACCCCCATGTTGGGACCGAGCCTCTGAATGTAAAACGAGTTCAAACATCCCCTCCATCTCTCCCTCTGCTTTTAAACAGTCTCTGGTGTTTCTGGACCCTTTTTGCTGTCTTTCCGACAAAACGGCGATCCAGGGAACGGGTGTTTTCCCAGCCGGGCTCACCCTGCCTCCCAGGACCGCCACCTCTTCTTCCTCCCGTGTTCCAGCTCGTTCAAAGTGTAGCCGCTTTTCGTCCAATTTACTGTGCAGGTCTTTTCGGAGGGGTTTCGTGAACGCTACTGTTCGTTGTTGGTTTTTTTAGGAAACAACTAGCTTTATCCGTTGAAAATGCAGGTCCCTTTGAAGAGACTTTGGTGAGACATTGGGGGTTTTTTTGGGGGGGGGGGGTAGAGGGGTTTCCCCACAATCTTTTACTCTGGAGACAAGTGCAATATGTGTGTGGTACGTTCTTTAATGTATTTTTTAAGGAAACAAAAAAGCAAACAAACAAAAGAGTTAAAAAAGATTTAGCCTTCGCTTGGGGAAAACCTGCACTTAAGGTTGCAAACGCCTCTTTTTTGGGGGAGGGGGGCTCCCTCTGTAGTATTTACATGCCGGACTCTGTCAAAGCAATTGCGATGTATTAATGCAGAATAAAGAACATGGACCTTCCGGTTTTGTTTTGTTTTAAAAAAATTTTGGTGAGCTCCGTGACATCAGCTCCTGTTTTGGGGCATCGGCAGCCTCTCTCTTACGGATCTTCAGGAAGCTGCTCAAAAGGCAGGCGGCGTTATAAATCAAAGGTCCAGCAGCAGAAGCAACAGGTTTCCACCTTGATCCCAGGTACCTCTTAGCACAGCTGGGAAGGCCCTTCGTTGCAGTGGATTAAGATTCTGACTTGGGAAGCAATAGCACTTAAGAGTTATATGCCGCTTCACCGTGCTTTTACAACCCTCTATAAGTGGTTTACAGAGTCGGCCTCTTGCCCCCAGCAATCTGGATCCTCATTTTACCCACCTTGGAAGGATGGAAGGCCGAGTCAACCTTGAGCCAGTCAGGATCAAGCTGCTGGCAGTGGGCAGAATTAGCAGCCTGCAATACTGCATTCTAACCACAAGGAAGGAAGATAGCAATAGCACTTAGACTTATATACCACTTCACGGTGCTTTCCAGCCCTCTCTAAGCGGTTTACAGACATAGCATCTTGCCCCCCAGCAATCTGGGTCCTCATTTTACCCACCTTGGAAGGATGGAAGGCCGAGTCAACCTTGAGCCGGTCAGGATCGAACTGCTGGCGGTGGGCAGAATTAGCAGCCTGCAATACTGCATTCTAACCACAAGGAAGGAAGATAGCAATAGCACTTATGACTTACATTCCGCTTCACGGTGCTTTCCAGCCCTCTCTAAGCAGTTTACAGACCTAGCATCTTGCCCCCCAGCAATTTGGGTCCTCATTTTACCCACCTTGGAAGGATGGAAGGCTGAGTCAACTTTGAGCCGGTCAGGATCGAACTGCTGGCGGTGGGCAGAGTCAGCCTGCAATACTACATTCTAACCACTGCGCCACCAGGGCACAAGAGAGGTGCAAATGTTCAAGATTTCTTTTCGGCATGGTCAGAATTGGGGGTGCAGTCATGTTTGGGGGGGGGAAAGATTGATTTTCAAAAAGGGAAGGGTTGAAAGTAATTCTTAACAACGCGGGAATCCTTGGTTGATATCTCTGACCCAATGGTCATCCAGTCAACCGTCCAATCAAAATCAACTTCCTTTGTAATGGATTCCTGGACTGTCTTGGGGAACAGCTCTGAATCAATCTGACCTGTCTTCCACCTGACCGCCCTTCAGTTCCTCCCCACAATATCCTCTTCCCTAGGCTAAATATCCACGTAGTCCTTGTTTAACAACTGTTCGCAGAAAAAAATAGCTCTGCAACCAGTCTGCCCATTTGCGATCTTTGCAGGAAAGCTGAAATACCGTCCGCACCATCGCTGGTTCCCTTAGCAACCACTTTGTTGCGCGTCCAAGTTGCCCATTCCAATTGTGGTCACTAAACGAGGACTACCTGTGTACCTAATCCGTCCTCCTCTTCCTCTTAAGTTCTTCCTGAGTTTGCTGTCCCGAGGGCTGCTCTACTTCGTCAAGTTTTGGTGCAGTTCAACCTATGCAGAATAGGAAGGAATCATAAAGTTAGAGAATAATATATTATTTTGGCAGTTTGGATTTCCTCTCCCTAGCTTGTTTCAATTTAGTTTCTGAATGTTTCGTTACCAGACTACATAACATCATCAGCAGGATTTCTCGTCTCCTATTCTTCGCTTATAAATGTCTTGTGCAATAACAATACATTATTTTTTTAAAAGAGGACACAGTGGCTCAATAGCTAAGACGCTGAACTGGTCGATCGAAAGGTCGGCAGTTCAGCGGTTCGAATCCCTAGTGCCGCGTAACGGGGTGAGCTCCCGTGACTCGTTTCAGCTTCTGCCAACCTAGCAGTTCGAAAGCAGGTAAAAAAGGCAAGTAGAAAAATAGGGACCATGTTTGGTGGGAAGGTAACAGCGTTCCGTGCGCCTTTGGCGTTGAGTCATGCCGGCCACAAGACCACGGAGACGTCTTCGGACAGCGCTGGCTCTTCGGCTTTGAAACGGAGATGAGCACCGCCCCCTAGAGTCGGGAACAGATATGCGAGGGGAACCTTTACGTTTACCTATTTTTTTAAAATCAGAAACCAAACGTGCGGGATGGACCTCAGCTATCTTCTCCAAAAATACAGGTAGCCTTAAATTCCCGCCATTCTTCCCCTTTGGTACTACAGGCTGCCAATGAAGCAACTTAGAACTAAGGAGAAATTTCCTGACAGTTAGAACAAGTAATAAGTGGAACAACTTGCCTGCAGAAGTTGTGAATGCTCCAACACTGGACGTTTTTAAGAAGAGGTTGGATAACCATTTGTCTGAAGTGGTGTAGGGTTTCCTGCCTGGGCAGGGGGTTGGACTAGAAGACCTCCAAGGTCCCTTCCGACTCTGTTTTTCTATTCTATTCTATTTATAATAAGCAGGTGGAAGCCTTCCTCCAGCCCAAACACGGGTGCTTCCCTGTGCAGCCTAATCCCTTGCCAAGTTTGATTTCTACCCTAAGGATTATTGTACGGCACGAGTAATACCGAACGCAAACAAGTCGCTTTGGACGGTGCCATGGGAAATAACGCTGGGGTATTTCGTTTTCTCTCTCGCTCTCTTCCTTGAGAGTGGAAATCCAGCCTGCGAGATGGCAAATTGATTCCGCAGGTTAAGATGTTGAGCTGATTCATCAGAAAAGGCGTTTTTAAGTTGTATTGAGTGGCATTTCACTGCAGTTGGAAAAAGCATCTCTCTCTTTTGTATTATGAGATAGAATAAATGACCAAAGAGTCAGTTGGTTGGAGTGGTTAAAGCAGCCTTTTTCAGCTTTTAAGAAGTAGAAGTTTTAAGAGGGGTGGGACTTCAGCTCCCAGAATTCCCCAGCCATAGCTATGGCTGGGGAATTCTGGGAGCTGAAGTCCCACCCCTCTTAAAAGTTGCCCAAAGTTGAAAAGCAACCGATAGCGCCATTTTGCAAATAAACCTGTGGGATTTTTACTCCCGTTTTTTTAAAAAAACGGACAGCAGTGGGTTGCGCAGGCTTTTGTGAAAAAGAGGTTATTTAAAATAACCTGGGATTCTGGGAGCTGAGCCCCGTCTTTAAAAGTTGGCACACCCGGGGTGAAACTCTCGAGGCTGGAAAGCAGAAACCTTGTGAGTTTTAATCCTCCCTTAGGGCACCGAGGCAGCTGTTTGTCTGCCTCTCTCTCTCTCTCTCTCTCTCTGAAAGCAAAGTCAAACACTTCCAAAAATGCAGGAACTTGTTCAGGTCGTTGCCAGCAATCAAGTGTGGCTTCTTAGACACACACAGACACACACACACAAGTGTAGAAATAGGCCGAGTGTGGAAAGGAAGCTTAGCGACAGCCAATGGCTGCCTTCTCACACTGCATGAAGTCACTGCCTGGCAGTTTTGCCTGCTCTTCTGAACCAGTTTATTAAATTTTGCACACACACACACAAAAAAAAAAACAACCCACCGCCCGTAAGAACGAACATATAAAATAAGGAAAAAAAAAAAAAAAGGAGAAAGAGGAAAGAGAGATAGAAATAGAAGGGCAGAAAGAGAGAGAGAAAAAAAAAAGAAAAATAATAAATACCAAGAATTGGCCTCTGATTTCCTCCAAGCCTATAATAGGCTTCACCTATTTTGAGAAGCCTCTGGATTGTGGCTTTGTGTGATAAGCAAAGCAATGCACACACGCACACAACTGAATTACAATCCCTGAACAGGAAAGACACCCTTGAGCTGCAAGCTATGGCCAGCCGGGGAGGGTCGTGTGAATTGGCAAAATGCATGAATTTGGCCAGAGGTCTTCCTCTTTTGTCTGGATGCAGCTGCCCCTCTGCCTTCTCAAGCTGGCCAATGGTTTAGAAGGAGCCTCTGATCCTTTATCCCGGGGGAGGGGGGCTATTTTAAAAAGACACCCCCCCCCCCGTACTGAAACAGATCCTTTCATCAGGATGGGCAGCTGGCAAAGCTCAGATGCGCCACAGATGGCAAAAGATGGTGAAATTCTGGGGGTTTGGGTGGGTCCCAAGTGTTTGGACGTTGTCCCTCGTTGGCACACTTTTTGGGCACCCAAAAGTTCCCATTGTAAGAAAAACCCCTTAACCTCTGTGTGTGTGTGTGTGTAAGGCCAGGCCAGGGTGGGCTGATGTGCCCATTCCCTTTTGCCAACAGTGGGCACCAAATGGTCCTCCTCATGGGTGGGGGTGCCCTCCTTTTAAACAGCCTCCAGCAGCTGCTGCAAAGTCAAACTTTCCGCAAGTGACAAAATCAGCCGAGCAGATGCGTTGGCATGGCAACGGCTCCAAGGAGACCGCGGGTACGTGCCCATAATCACCTGGAATGGGAGTGGGGGATGCCATCCTCTTCCCCCCCCCCGCCCCCCACTCTCCACAGGAAAGGCAGCCGCAAATTGATTGGTGTGAATTATTCATTAATCTCGCCCTGCCTGGCACTCTGCATGCCAAGGCAGGGCTCCAATGCCATCCCCACAGAGCAAGGGGTCCCCGAGGGCCCCGAGCTCCTGAGTTCAAGCTCAGCCTCCGGTCTCCTACTCGAGCTGCAGAGCCCAACCCATCCGCAGCCTCATTGAGCCTTGGTAGTACAGTGGTCTAAAGCACCCTGTTATTAAGACCAGCTGCCTGCAATTACTGCAGGTTCGAATCTCGCCAAGGCTCAAGGTTGACTCAGCCTTCCATCCTTTCTAAGGTAGGTAAATTGAGGACCCAGATTGTGGGGGCAATAAGCTGACTTTGTATAAATATACAAAAGTACGAAGGCTATTGCTTAACGCATTGTAAGCCGCCCTGAGTCTCCGGAGAAGGGCGGCATATAAATAAATAATAATTAAAAAAAATTAACAGCAAAGGCAGAATTTGCACCCAATGCCTGCTGGATGAATCCCCGCTAACTGTTTGAAAAGATTGCCTCCCCTTGCCTCTTTTTCTGGCTGCAGAGCTGAAAAGTGCTTTTCCCCTTGGGGCAACCAAGCTGAGAATTGAGAAGGCCTGAGATTTTGGGGGGGATGGAAATATCCTCCACTCCCCAGAACAGCCATGGTCTCTTGCAACTTTGATCTCCCATCTGCAAAATGGACCGCGGATTGCAAAGCCCCCCCTTGCAGGATATGAGCTGCAGAGTTCAGCAGACTGGCGGGGGGGGGTTTGCTGCTTCCACTGCTTTCCTCCAGCCCACCCCATGCAACCCCCCCCCCACTCCCCAGCTGACCTGAAACATGCAGGGGTCCTGACTGCCGAGCAAGAATTACATCATTAGCAGTAGCCACGGAAACCAGATCCTTTCCCCCCCCCACCCCACCCCCATGGGAATCCTGTGGCAGGACCTTTGGAAATCAGACAAGGGAGCTCCAAATGCATTCTTCCCCCTCCTCTACTTTTTCCCATTGGGCTTGGAAGGGAACCAGCTGGCTGGGGAATTCTGGGAGTTGAAGTCCTCCCGGCTTAAAGTTGCCAAGATTGGAGACCCCTGGCCTCAGCGACTCCATCTCCATCCTCAAAACTTTCTCCAGTCCATCCTTACATAGGATTTCGGGTCGCCTCTGCCAGAAACCCGCCTTCCAAAGCTGAGAACATGGGAAAAAAACACTGGAGATGAATCCATCAATATTTGCTGTTCCGAACAAGCTGTTAGCATTTCTAACAGCACTTAAATCTTTTATTTTTTGTTTTGCTTTGCTTTGAGTTTGTTTAGATGGCGGTCCTGCCCGCTGGAACCCAACCCTGGAGTCCAGATCTTGCGGTTTGTTTACGGAGGTCTTAGAGAAGACTTTCTTAAGCCGGGGAAGAAGAATGCCACGTTGGTGCGTGAGGAGGAAATGCATGTGAGGTGAGGCTAGGGACGAAGTTTTGTTTGCAGAAAATGACGCTCCGCACAAATTCACTTGTGGTCTACAGGAGGATGAGAGACGTCACGTGTTTTTCAGCCTCAGAATAACAGAGTTGGAAGGAACTTTGGAGGTCTTCTAATCCAGCGGTCACCAACTGGTAGTCCGTGGACCATTGGTGGTCTACGAGAAAATTTTGGTGGTGCCCAGAAAAATTATTTGCATTTTTTATATTGCACTAAATCAGGGGTCCTCAAACTACGGCCCCTGGGCCGGATATGTGCAATGAACGTTTGTGTTGCTGCCGAGAGTTTCCCCCTTTTTGTGTGGGTCGGAGGGGGGCAGAAATTCCGACTTGGGGTCTGCTTCGGCCTCCTGGTGTGGGGCTTTGGGCGAAGGTTGGAGGGAAGCGCCGCTGGTGGCCAAGAGCCGGAGATCCTTGTTCCAGTGGGACTGCATCGTGGCCTGGAACTGGCTGACCATCTCAACCCACTGAGCCTCCAGGTGACTTTACCTGGCCTTGCACTTCCGCAGGTCTTCCCTCTGCTTGGAAAGCCTATGCTCCTAGTCCTCAGTGAGGTCAAACCATCCTTCTTTATCAGACAGATCAACGGGAGTATCAAAACAAGTTCTTCATAAAACATACGAAGAACGGTTGCAGGAACTGGGCATGTCTAGTTTAATGAAAAAAAAGGACTAGGGGTGACATGATAGCAGTCTTCCAATATCTCAGGGGCTGTCCCACAGAAGAGGGAGTCCAGCTATTCTCCAAAGCCCCTGAAGGCAGGACAAGAAGCAACCGGTGGAAACCAATCAAGGAGAGAAACAACTTAGAACCGAGGAGAAATTTCCTCACAGTCAGAAGAGTTAACCAGTGGAACCACTTGCCACCAGAAGTTGTGAGCACTGGACATTTTTTTTGTATTTATTTATTTATATGCCGCCCTTCTGCTATTCTACATTCTATGCTATTCATTTTCTATATTCTGTTCTATTCTAATTCTATGCTATGCTATTCATTTTCTATTCTATTCTATGCTACTCATTTTCTTTATTAATTAGATTAGATTCGATTCGATTAGATTCTATCCTATCCTATTCATTTTCTATATATTCTATTCTATGCTATGCTGTTCTTGCACAATGCCAACTTCTTTTTCCTGCTGTAGGGTCTACACAAAACTCCACAACGATAGAGCTATTAAACAAAGGTTGGGGGGGGGGCAACAGGGAAAACAAGGGCACCCCTGTCTTGCTTTCCTCCTTCTGAGTGGAGGGGAGGGAAGGCAACACACGGGACCCAAAGCCCATTTTTTTTTTTTTAATTCAACATTGAAGTTTTACAGACTCCCGGATCGGGTGGGATGGAACGAAATGGTATTTCACAGCCAACAGTGTCGGGGACGGGACACACAATCAACATTGGATGCCCCCCCTCTCCCCAGATCCAGAAACACAATCCAGAAACACAATCCAGCCAGATGTTTTCTTGACGAATCCAGAACCTGGCGAAGAGTCTCCGAAGGAAAAATCCTAAAAAAAAGGGGTTTTGGGGAGAAAAGAGCAGGCAAAAAAAGACGGCGGCGCTTTTGAAAAAAAAAAACGAATTCCCCTCCCACGAGTCGGGTTTCGCTTGAATTTTCGAAAGTGCAAATTATTTCGGCTCAGGCTCGTTCTTTTTTTGCAGACATTTAAAGGGGGTGACCTGGCGAGGCCCCTCAAAACATCAGATGCTCCGGGGCAAATAGATAGGCGGGGGGGAGGTTGTGGTGGGGGGGTTGTGGGGTGTTTGGAAATGGCCCCAGCCCCACCGCAGCCCTGTCCAGCCCAGCCCTGCTCTGCAGCCAGGAATCCAGTGTGCTCTTTTGGCTTCCTTTAGCCAGAATTAAGAACAATATTGTAAATATTTATCCCGGGAGTTTTTTTCTTTTGAAAAGGAACCGTCTTGATCTCTTCTGCGTCTTGCCGAACGGCCGGTCGAAAAATGAGAAAACCGTCACAAACACAGCAAGTTTTTTGTTCTTTCTTTCTTTTTTCTTTCTTTTTTTTTTTTTAATCTCCTTCCAAGCTCTCTTAGACTAGAACTCGCAAAACTGGGGAAGAGGATCACAAAAATTCAAAGGGGAAGCTGGGAATCTATCTCCGGCCCTTTTAGGCTCCCGATTTCTTCCGGCCGAGTTTCGCCCGCCGAGGTTTCAAGATGGTGTAGTTCATATATTTCGTGTGTTGGTCGGAGAGGAAAGGAATGTAGAAAGCCCGGAAAAACCTTGAAGATCTAGAAGAAGACGAGAAGGTTTTCAGGTCGACGCCTAAGCAATCTTGGATGGGGGGGGTCCCTTAAGGGAGGGGTGGGCTGCTGGGGGTCCACAGGGGTTCGGGAGAACCTCTAGCTAAGTTTGGGAAGGCCTTCAGGCCCGTTTCTGGAGTCTGGGGGAGGCTGTTTTTGCCCTCCCGGATGCTCAAGAAAAGCCTCCGGAGCCCGGGGAGGGCAAAAACGCTCCCCCCCCCCCTTGTGGTGCAGGAAGCCGACTAGGCCACTCCCACCATTGCCACGCCCACCCAGCAACCAGGCAGAGAACCCCTTGCTAAAATTTTTGAAGCCCACCTTAAGGCAGGGGCTCTCCAAACTTGGCAGCTTTTAAGACTTGTGGAGTTCAACTCCCAGAATTCCCCAGGGCTGGGGAATTCTGGGAGCTGAAGTCCACAAGTCTCCAAGTGACAGGGAAGATGATTAAATGATATTTCAATGTGACAGGGGAAGATGATTAAGTAGCTGGAAAGAAATCACGGGAGCCGTATTTTTCAACGGAACTGAAATTTCGTTCCCATCACAGCTGCTGGCTCTGCCCCCTGGGGCTCGTTCTACAGGATCTCCATGCCCACCTCGCCCGGGAAGGCTGTCCCTTGTCCCAACCACCCCACAAGGCAAAGACCCCCATCTCTGCTCATGTCTGGGGGGCCATTTTGGCCCGAAGGGGAGACGGCTTTTGAGGGGTTTGCCAAGCAGCTTGGTGGAAACCTGGCCGAGGACTGCTGAGCCCCTCCCTTGGAAGCACTGGGGGGGGGAGGAAGGAAAATTGGGTGGGGGGCTCGCAGGGGGGGAGGAGCTGGACCCCAGCCAGGAACCCCAGGCCTTCCTGCTGACAATGCAGGAGTCAGGGGAGCCCAGACAAAGCTGCTAGCCGGACACCGTAAGTAGTCGATGGCTCCGCGTGTTCTCTAATTCAATTAAAGCCCCATTTATCGGAGCCAAGGGAGAGCTGCCTCTGCGGCTCTTGGTGACGTCAGCCGGAGACTCGGCTGTCCCAGAAGCTCCTGGTTCAGCCAGCGGGAATCCGGCGGGTGGAGAGATCCGGTCTTTCCCAGAAGGAGCTGAGCAGCCTTTGCAAGGAGGACAAAGGGTCCCCCCCTGAGGAGGTGGGGGGAGCATTCACCCTTTCTGCACACTCCCCCCCACATACCCCTCCATACGTATTTCTCTCTTTCCCTTTCCTTTCCTTTCCTTTCCTCCCCTTCCTTCTCTCATCTCTCCTTCTCTTCCTTCCTTCCTCCCTTTCCTTTCCTCTTTCTTTTCCTCCTCTTCCTTCATCTCGTTCTTCCTTCCTTCTCTCATCTCTCCTTCTCTTCCTTTCCCTCCTTCCTTCCTTCCTTTTCCTTTCCTTTCTCCTTTCCTCTCCTCCCCTTCCTTCATCTCATTCTTCCTTCCTTCTCTCATCTCCTTCTCTTCCTTTCTCTTCCTTTCCCTCCTTCCTTCCTTTCCTCTTTCTTTTCCTGCCCTTCCTTCATCTCATTCTTCCTTCCTTCTCTCATCTCTCCTTCTCTTCCTTTCCTTCCTTCCTTTTTCCTTTCCTTTCCTCTTTCCTCTCCTCCCCTTCCTTCATCTCATTCTTCCTTCCTTCCTTCCTTCTCTCACCTCTTTCTCTTCCTTTTCCTCCCTCCTTCCTCCCTTTCCTTTCCTTTCCTTTCCTCCCTTTCCTTCATCTCATTCTTCCTTCCTTCTCTCATCTCTCCTTCTCTTCCTTTCCTTTCCCTCCTTCCTCTCTTTCCTTTCCTTGCCTCTCTCATCCTCCTTTCCTTTCCCCTTTCCCTTTCCTTCCTCATTCCTTTCTCTTCCTTTCCTCCCTCCCCTCTCTTTTTCCTTCCTTCCTTTCAATGGGGCTGCAAAGCACCAGCTGATAAATGCTATCAGCCTCTGAGAAGCAAGGACCGGGGAGGCAAAGAGCCAAACCACCTTGCTACGGATTTTGGGAGGCGGGGGGGCGGGGGGGGGAAGAGATTTGACCTGGCTCTTCCTGTCTTCCTCCCAAACCGTCCTTCCGCTGCTTTCTCTCCCTGGGGGAATTCTCACCCTGCCTTCTCCACCCCCTCATCTCATCCAGCAATTAGTTTTTCTTTGCTAAAGAGAGAAGCTGTTCTCCATCCCTTTTGCGTCTCGTCTCGCTCTACAATGCGTGGGGGGAAACAGACGCTTCGGGAAAGGCTGCCGCCGCCACCCCCACTCAAGGTGGGAGAGGAGAGGAAGGGGCTGCCACTTCCGAGCCACCCTCCCCCTCCTTTTAGACCTCCTCATCTTTTCCAGGACCCGCTTCACAGATGGCTGGCACTTCCTCTATCTCCCCCTAAAAGGTAACGATTCCCCTCGCACATCTGTGCTAATCGTTCCCGACTCTAGGGGGCGGTGCTCATCTCCGTTTCAAAGCCGAAGAGCCAGCGCTGTCTGAAGAAGACGTCTCCGTGGTCATGTGGCCGGCATGACTCAACGCCAAAGGCGCACGGAACGCTGTTCCCTTCCCACCAAAGGTGGTCCCTATTTTTCTACTTGCATTTTTTACCTGCTTTCGAACTGCTAGGTTGGCAGAAGCTGGGACAAGTCATGGGAGCTCACCCCATTATGCTGCACTCGGGACTCGAACCGCTGAACTGCCGACCTTTCGATTGACAAACTCAGCATCTTAGCCACTGAGCCACCGCGTCCCTCTATCTCCCCCTAGCAAGGGGAAAAAGAGGACCGAAGACGGATGCAAGTTCATAGATTCACAGGGTTCGAAGGGGCTTGGGAGGCCTTCTAGTCCACCCCCTGATCTGGCTGAGACGGGATGGTGGGGTGGGGAGAATGCCAGCCCCCTAGAAACTCATTTGGCAGAGGTGGGTGGCTGGGAGTACTGATGACCCACAGCCTGATTTCTCGCTGGGATGACTAACCCTTCTTGGCTCGAAGACGGCAGCTGGCCTGACACGACGCCATTTGATCGCCCAAGCTGGCCTCCGAGGCATTTTTCACCCACAAGGAGCCAGAGGGTTCCCCCGCACGGCCAGCCTGCCCTGGACTCTCACCTCACACTATCCAGGAAAGGCTTGTAAGCGATCGTGATCCATTCCTCCTTGTTAGCTGCGTATCTGGGCTCCCGGGGAGCTTCGTCGGGGCTGTCGAGATCCACCAGGTAGTGGCATTTGGAGATGTCGAACTGCGGGAGGAAAAGAGAGAGGAGAGGGTCCCTCAGGCTGCTGGGTGGATTCTCTGAGCAAAGCTGCCTGGGCAGCAGCAAGCAGGGCAGCTGATCCTGGCCATGGCACAGGAACTCCTTCCTGCAAGGCTGTTTTTCTTGCAGACGTTTCAATGACCCAACTAGGTAAAATCATCAGTGCTAAAAACATCCCCCCAGGAATGAATTAATCTGAAGAAGCTTCTTGGATGAGAAGGGAAACATTTTCAAACAGACAAAAAAAAAAAAAAAGACCCCAAGAAATTCCAATTATCTTGGGGTAGAAACATTGTCAGCACTTCAACCTGCATTTACTCTAGTGCTGACATAAGGAGGAGAAGCGAAGGCGTCTGGAAAGGGACGTTTGACTTTTCACCTACTTATTTTCCCTGGAGATAATGTTTCCGAGGAGATGAGATGGGAGGGGGGAATTCCTTTGAGTTGGAGTAGATTAGGGGTAGAATGACTTGGAAGATGGCCAATGAGTGCAGGGGAGTGGGGAACGGAAAGGGAGGGTTTTGGGGCTGGACGTCAGTGTTGGCTTCGTATGGAGTCATGTTAGGATGTCGTGCTCAATAAAAAGGAGTTTTTTCTGCAAAGATTCTGTTTGAAATGCATTTTATTCGAGACGACCACGAAACTTGACAAACATCATATTTCTAGCACCTCCACCATCCTCTGGAGTCCATTTAAGCTCCTGCCGACTGCTTCAGTGACTCCATCCAGCCACCTCCTTCTCTGCCGTCCCCTTCTTCTTTTACCCTCAATCTTTCCCAGCATGAGGCTCTTCTCCAGGGAGTCCTTCCTCCTCATTAGGTGGCCAAAGCTGCCATAGCCCCCTACCAACTCTGAGCAACAATTTCCCCGATTTACAAAAAAGTGTTGATTTGAGAGGTTCGTGAAGACAACAAAGTTAAGAGAAAATAAATGGCACGAGAGGAACCAGGTCTCACAGCTGGCAGAAAAAACACCTTCAGCGATCCAGATTCACTGCAGTGACCTAAACCTACTGAAGGGGGACAGAGGCCACCAATCAAACTGGCAAGATTTGAACCCACTTTTGCAGAGGGGGGTGGGGTGGGGGGGGTGACGACGTGCCACGAGAGATGGGCCTAGATGAAAAGAAGACCCTCCCCCTCCTCTACTTACGTATCTGGAAGGTTCTTCTTGGTTTTGATCGTTCATGTCCGTGGGAACGAGGCGGGTGGCCCCCGGGCCCTTGGCAAACGGTTTGGGCAACTGGCCCCGGAATTCGGAGGCAATGAACTGAAGCTGCCAGCTGCGGGAAGAAGGAATAGAGGTTTTTATAAAGGGCATTCCTGGGCTTTTAAGTGAGTGAGCACAAGATGGGGGAAGGCAGAGGGGTGGGTTGGGCAAGGGATGGCTGGCTTGTGGTGGAGGGGGCACCCTTGCCATGGGTCCAAACGGGCTCTGAGGCTCTGAGAAGCCTCTCCGTTGGGGGGCACACTTCCAGTCGCGGGTGTCAACTTGCAAAGCTTTCAAGTTGCCATGAGCAGGAGGGAGGGAGAACTGATAGATCTGATTGATTTTCCTAACTGAAGTGCATTCCATACATTCTTCCTGACGGCAATCAGAAGGAGGGTGTTGGATTTCACAGCCAGCCAAAGTGGTTAATTGGAGAATGTGATTTATGACATGGCCAGAGAGGAGGGGAGAGACAGGGTCATAGCGGAACGTACATCTACGTGGGATTAGTTCTAACTGCATCTGAATATTGCCGAAATGGTGCTCCTAATAAATGACTGTATTTCTTTTGAAGTTCGGCTCATGGCTCATAAATTAATTAGGGCATCTTTCGGAAACTTCACAGCGGGTTTGCTCAGGGCAAATTGGAGCACCTGCGAACAACGATGGAACATCCATTGGCTGGAGTTGAGAGCAGTGTATCTGGCTCTCCATTGGTTTCAGGGATCTCTCTCGGGCAAGCTCGTTTTAGTGCTCACGGACAATGTCGCTACATAGGCGCACATAAATCGCCAGGGGGGCACCAGATCCAAGTTCCTGATGCTGGAGGCCAGGAGGTTGGGACTTTGGGCAGAGAGACACCTTGGCTCCTTGACAGCGGAGCACATATCCAGGGTGTGCAATGTGCAGGCGGACTGGTTGACTCCCTCCCTCCCTTCTCCAACACTGGAGGTTTTTAAGAAGAGATATTTGTCTGAAATGGTCTAGGGTCTCCTGTTTGAGCAGGGGCTGGACTAGAAGACCTCCAAGATCCCTTCCAGCTCTGTGATTCTATGGCTTCCTACCTCCCCAGTCTTCATGGCCCAGACAGGGTCCCCTTACTGCTGGCATGAGCGATACCTCCTGTGCCCCCAGGCAGTCATCAAACTTCAATTTGGACCAGGAACTTACTTCTCCGGGAGGACGAAGCTGCTAGGAAACCGGTACCACTCCTTCCCAACACAGATGTGGACCGGCCTGCCTTCGGGCACGGTGTGGATTGTGGGATCCGTGGCAATCCTGTGGAACTCTGGGTAAAGGTCCAGAGGCCCGTGGTAACCTGGGCAGCAAAAGCAGCAAGTGGGAGGAAAAAAAAGAGGAGAAAAGTCGACCATGGCTACTGAAAAAAAATGGTAATCCTTTGAAAATTAGCTAATGTCCCCCTCAAACGCTTCTCCAACCAGATGTGTTGAGACAGAAAAAAATCCCAGAACTCCCCAAAAGTCCCAGGTTGTTTGAGGAGTTCAGGGAGATACCACCACAATATTTGGGGAAGACCGGGCTGCTTGTCTTGGCTCAGTTTTTTTCCCCCACCCTTTAAGATGGGTGGACTTCAACTCCCAGGATCCCCCAGCCAGAAGGCTTAAGCCATTGCTCAAGCTTGTTGCTTGGGGGAATTATGGGAGTTGAAGTCCACCAACTTCAGGTGACCAAGGGTGAAAAACACTCTGCTTATCTATGATAAGACACCCCCTCCTCCAAATTATGCACTCAACGTAGCTTAGAACTCTGGAGAGTCAATATAGGCCTCCCTCCTTGCCCCCCCCCCCCAAAACCTATAGGGAATCAAAGCCATGTTAGATAAAATCCCACTCAATCATCATTGCTGAATGATGAATCAGGGCCTAAATCCTTTGAGAAGCCTGATTGTAACCTGGCGGATCGCTGCAGGGGGTGGTAAGGGTGGGGGATGGGGAAGAGGAACCGATCTATGCAGAGGATCTACTGGTTAATTGTTCTGTGTGGTCAAGGAAGAACGGGAAGCCAGGAGTAGGACAACTTGCCACAGCCAACTTGCTGTGACCAACTCACCGTGGCCAATTCACAATGACCAACTCACCATGGCCAACTCAACATAGCCAACTCACCATGACCAACTTACCATGATCAACTCACCAGTCAACTCAACATGACCAACTCACCATAGCCAACTCACCATGGCCAACTCAACATGGCCAACTCACCATGACCAACTCACCATGATCAACTCACCAGTCAACTCAATATGACCAACTCACCATAGCCAACTCAACATGACCAACTCACCAGACAACTCAACATGACCAACTCACCATGGCCAACTCAACATGACCAACTCACCAGACAACTCAACATGACCAACTCACCATGGCCAACTCAACATGACCAACTCAACATGGTCAACTCAACATGACCAACTCAACATGGTCAACTCACCATGGCCAACTCGCTGTGGGAAAACTCCCCGCAGAACAATTTTAACTATTCTATTTAATGATTTGCAATAAATAAAAATTATTTTAATTTTTGCCTTTCCCATTTCATTCTGCCCCTCCTTTTGCAACCTTTCTTTAATGAGTCTATTCCACTAATTCTTTGATATTAGTGTTAACTCTTGTCCCGTGGCAAGCTGGCCGTGGCGAATGGTCGTAGACTCCAGGATCCCTCCTTACTTTGCCTAAACCCACCTCTGAATAAAGCCACCGAGCGGGAGAAGGAGAGCAGGCCGAAGACCAGGACGGTGCCCAACGCCAGCCAGTTGGAAGAGACAGTGTAATGCTCCAGACGGTACCGTTGGAAGACGAAGTGATAACATTTCTGGAGGGGGACGAGGAGAGAGAAAAACATGAGCGCTGGGGAATTCTGGAAGTTGAAGTCCGTAAATCTTAAAGTTGCCATGGTAGGAGACCCTTGCTCAAAAGTAAGGCCAACCGGGAGAAACCCCCCATCCCTCCTCTCTTGCCCCCTGCCCCACATTGCTCCTGCCCCCCAAACGCACCTGGAGGGCCGAGAGCCCCACTGCTCCGCAGAGACAAATCAGGGGGTAGATGGGGTACAGGAACCTCTCCTCTTTGTGGGGCTGGCTGAAGAAAATCAGGATCCAGACGTACATGGGAGAAAGCGTCAGCCAGTATGGGCGGCCCAGATTTTGGACTGGAAGAAGAGACAGACCGGAAGAGGATCAGTGGCAGAAGGAACGAGAAAACTAGTTTTTTGTGTATGTAGAGTTGTAAAATGTCAATTTGTGTAGTTTAATACTCTGATTACCATATTTTTCGTAGTATAAAACACACTTCCCCCCCTCCCTAAAAGAGGCTGAAAATTTGGGTGCGTCTTATACTCCAAATGTAGCTTTTTTAAAGCTTTTTTTCAGCCCTAATGAGGCGCTAGCAAGTGAAGCGATCTTCCGTGATTTGCCTGCTTTTCTCATTGCTTCTCTCTCCAACGATCAGCTGTGCTTTAGAAGCTTTTTTTTATCCCCAACCAGGGATAAAAAACAGCACAAGCTCAAAACCAGCGAACTAATGTGCTGGAGCTGACTAGACTAGCCAGATGAATACCTGGTAGGCAGAATTTTTTCCCCCCTATTTTCCTCCCCGAAAACTAAGGTGTGTTTTATATTCTGAAAAATACAGTATTTTTCTATTTGTCTTTGTATAAGCTGTAAGCGGGCCGGAGTTGCCTTATAAAAATTGAATAAAATAAATACTGTATTTTTTGGAGTATAAGACGCACCTTTTTCCGCCCTAAAAGGGGTGAAAATTTAGGTGCGTCTTATACACCGAATGTAGCCCCACCCACCCCACTGGCCCCCACCCTTTGGCCTCTACCTCCCAGCAGTTTACCTCGTTCATTTCAGCTTTAGCACAGCCTAATTAGCACAAGCTGATTGGATCGGCCTCCAGACTCTCAGCTGCTTTGCTCTCAGCTGTTTCGCGCAGGGCTCTGCTGCTTGCTGCAAGGAAGTAAATTGCTGGGAGCAGATTTTTTTTTTCTTGTGCTAATCAAGCTATGCTGAAAACGAAAATGAAAGTAATGCAGGCTGTTTGCTGTAACGAGGCAAAATTGCTGGGAGGCAGAGGCAGATTTCTTTTTCTTCTTTTCCTCACCAAAAAAGGTAGGTGCGTCTTATAGTCCGAAAAATACGGCAATAATAATAATAAATAAATGGAGGAGGAGGAGGCTTTTTGGATGGAGGGACAGGCTCTTTCCTGAACCAGAAGGAGGTCTTCTGTGCTTGGAAGGCTTGGTCAGAGCAGGCCATCCAGATGCTTCCTCTTTGGAGGCAGGGACAGATGCTGAGAGGGTGTCTCCCCAGGGACTCTTCCCCCACAACCCAGGGTGTCGAGGTCTACGGGGCTCACCGCGAAACTTCTGCAGGAGGCTCTCCATCAGGCAGGTCAAGGGCAAAGCCAGCAAGGCCAGGACAAAGGCCACGTTGAAGTTCAGGAAGCCGTTGATGAAGTAGAAGGACCAGGGCTCCGTGCCTGCGCGGAAGGAAAGGAAGGAGAAAGAGGTCAGGAGCTCCGTGGAGGCTCTATCCCAGCCAGGAGCTTGTGCGTGTGACGTGATTGCCTTTTGTAACCACAGCTGACTTCCGACAAGCAAAGTTTTATTTCTATGGGGGAATAAAACCCGGGGAAGGGGAAGGAAGACCATGCAATCCCCCTACCGCTGGCCCCAAAACGTTTCCTCCTGCCCGCAGGTAGACTCACCGTAAAGGTCTGGCCCGTGTGGGGTGAAGATGTTATACAAGACGATGTTCAGAGGGGCTACCACCAGCTTCCCATAGTGGTAGCTATCGATGGCCACCATCGGCACCTTCATTGAGAAACAAGCCACCATTCAGAGCTTTGCCCTGCACTTTGGACCATGACGGGCCAGCGCTCGGGATTCTCCAGTTTGGAAAATGCAGGACAGAACGCAGACGGGCTGCTTCCGGTTTGGACCGGTTCGCACGTACCGGTAGTTCCGAAAACACTGGCTGGGCCCGCCTGCCCACCGGCCCCGGTGCTATCCCATCTTATATTTATTTTATTTTTATTTTTCATATTTGTATACCGCCCTACTCCCGAAGGACTCAGGGCGGTGAACAGCCATAATAAATACAAATACATATAGAAGTTAAAAACTATTAAGAAACAGATTAAGTAATTTAGGCTCAAAGATTAAAAAACATCCAAATGTATCTAAAGAGGTTTAAAACCCAATTTAAAAGACAGTTTAAAAGCCAATTAAAAAGGGAGAGTTAGGCCAGACCAGCTTGTTGGAATAGAAATGTTTTCAGGGCTCGGCGGAAAATGCGTAAGTCTTGGATGTTTCGTAACTCCGGGGGGAGTTATATATATCTCATTCTCTGGCTCGCTTGCCCCCGTCCACGCAGCCCAGCTGATTTCCGTGCCTCGCTCGCTCTACTCCCCGCGGCCACCTGAGAAGGTGTGCTGGAAGCCACACGTATGAAATTGCCGTGTGTTTGAAGAAGTGTGCAAGGGCGGAAGGTGAGCGCGCCTGCGTGCGCTCACATTTTCAGTTCTGCACTAGGCGAACTGGTTGTTAAATTATGTGAAGCCCACGGCTACTTACCCCGTTTCCCTGAAAATAAGACCTCCCCTGATAATAAGCCCAATCGGGCTTTTGAGCGCATACGCTAAAATAAGCCTCCCCCCCCTTGAAAATAAGCCCTCCCCGAAAATATTTAAATGCAGAGCTGGAAATCAGGTAAGACGGCAAGAGGAGCCCCATCTTGTTCCATGCACCCCAAAATAATAAGACCTCCCCGAAAATAAGGCCAAGCGCTTATTTGGGGGTTCAAAAAAAATATAAGACAGGGTCTTATTTTCGGAGAAAAACGGTAGCGTAGTGAATGAAGGAGTCTTTGTTTTCAAGGGCAAAGGGTGATGTAGAAGCCCACCAAAAGCAAGGGTTGAGAGGTGCTCCCTTCTCACCCCACGCTGACCTTGGAAGACTCACCAGAAACACCAGTAGAGACACCAAAGACCACTGCAGGAAACTCTTCCACCGTCTTTTCAGGACCAGCAAGTCGAAGGCAATTGGGAGGCTGCCCAATGGAAGACCGAGGGAGGTATTAGTGAAGGTGCGGCAAACTATTTCAGCTCAACGTCATACCCAATACCCCGATTCTACCACATAACTCCCAACGACCGGTAAGATCTCACAGAGTTGGTCTCCTCCGGGTCCCGTCAGCTAAGCAATGCCGGCTGGAGGGCCCGCGGGGGAGGGCCTTCTCTGTGGCTGCCCCGGCTCTCTGGAACCAACTACCTCCTGAGGTCCGGACCGTCCCTACCCTATTGGCCTTCCGGAAAGCGGTGAAGACCTGGCTTTTCCGGCAGGCCTGGGGCCGTTGATCTCGCTCTTGCGATCCGGCGAGATCCGGCCATGAATGGAGTGTATGGGTTTTAATGTTTTTAATTTTTCAATGTTTTTTATAATGATTTTAAATGCATTGTGAGTCGACCTGAGTCTTCGGAGAGGGGCGGCATACAAATTGAATTAACAAATAAATAAATCGAGGAGTTACCAACTCAGACAAATAGTAATCAACAGCCTAATCCAAAGAAGCACCAAGGTGACTCCCACCAAACATGGACAGAGCCAGCCACCAGTACATCAATAGAGCAAACCCTTCTAGCATTGATGATGTTACTACCTAGTTGGGTCGTGAAATGTCTGCAAGAAAACAATCAAGCTCAGAGAACACTGCAATCCTCCAACTTCTTCCTCCTCCTCCTCCTTTCCACAAAGCCCCCTCCCTTCTAGCACTGAGGATGTTACCTAATTGGGTCATGAAATGTCTGCAAGAAAACACCCAGGCTCAGAGACCTCCTCCTCCTCCTTTCCACAAATCCCACTCCATTCTAGCACTGATAGTTACCTAGTTGAGTCATGTCTGCAAGAAAACACCCAGGCTCAGAGAGCACCAAGGAGCCCACGACTCCCTTCCTCCTCTCTTTCTTTTTCTCCTCCTCCACTCTACACATCCTAGTCTCTTCTAGCACCACCAACATTACCTACTTAGAAAGACGGTGTTTGGGAAGCATCCTCCAATCCCAGTTCCCGAACGACCCTCCGGAGCTGAGTTTTTCAACCTTGGCCACTTTCAGATGGCCGGACTTTCAATTCCCAGAATTCCCCAGCCAGCGCAGCTGAAGTCCACTCATCTTAAAGTCGCCAAGGCTGAGAAACAAGCCTCTGGACGCTTCTGTTCACCGCCTGCCATCCTGAAACAAATCCGGCATCCCTCCTTTTGACCCGACCCCCCCCACTTACCCCAGTGCTGCGCTGAATGGCCAACCCACAATGGCTCCGGCGGCCACACCCAGGACTGCCAAAGATGTTCGGTCCGTGTACCAGCCTGTCATGGCTACGATGGTACAGTACATGCAGAAGCTGCTGGGAAGGAAGGCTGCAAAAAAGAAGAGGAGGCAGAAGAGAGTTTGGCAACCGGAAAGTGTTCTTACCCGGCTCCCAGACACGAAACGTTCCCTTTCTTAGGAGCGCCAGCCGCTGCGCTCTCACAGCAGACACACCCAGAAGGCGCTGCAGATTCCAAGAAGAATTCTGATCATTCCGAGACAGGATTTGGAAGTATAGATGATCAGTGGCGGACAGGCAGGGAGATGGAACAGTTGTCTGCCACACCTATTCGTCTCCGCCCCCTGCCGTTTATCCCCAGAGGTAGGCTGGGGCTTCGCTAGCAGTCCCAAGGACCGGCCCATAGATTTCCACTGCTCTCCTCTCCTCTGCCTTCTGCTTATCCATGCCTGCGTAGCTGGCAGCGGAGTCGGACAGTGAGGAGGCTGGGGAGGAACCTGGGCCGGTCCTGGAGTCTGGGGAAGGCCCGGACGAGGGCTCTGTGTCAGAGGCAGAGATGGAACAGGCTCCTCCTGTTCCTCTGCCTCTCCACTGTCAGCCTCTGGAGGCTCCGGAGTCCGCGTATCGCTCCCCGATGGCCCTGGCCCCATCTCTGCCTCCGACGCAGAGCCCTCATCTGAGCCATCCCCAGCCTTCAGGACTGGCCCATGTTCCTCCCCAGCCTCCTCACTGCCAGCTCCACAGGCTGAACACAACCCCTTGCTTAAGGACTGCGCTGCTTAACGAAGGATTTTTCCAACCCCGGTTAGTTGCTCGTAAGTTGAAAACGGGATGTACTTAGTCGAACCGCAAAATTGGTCCCCGCCCGACACCTTTCTTAACTCACCTGAGGCTGAGCAGAACATCCCGCTGCTAAGTATCAAGAAAGCCAGCATAAGTCTGCTCACGTGAAGGCCAAACTTCTTGCACACTGCCCTGAGAAACAGAGGAGAGAAACGGAGCCTCTTCTGGTGGTGCTAAGCATTTAAGGACGGCTCACCTACAGTGGGCTGCTGCCGGTTCGGATCGGTTTGCACGAACCGGTAGTTCCGAGCACTGATTGGCCCCGCCCACCTGCCCCGACGCTATCCGGTCCTAGATATCTCCGGCTCGCTTGCCCCCACCGCGTCGCCAAGTTTAATTTGCGCGCCTCTCCTACTCTACTAACCGTGGCTGACCTAGCAGTTCAGCCTCAGATTTCCTCGGGGCATCAGCCCTTCATCACCCTCAAAGCAGCAGAGACATACAGTAATATTATGGGATAGCAGTTATGATTGTGCCCAATTCATCTAATATTGTAATGCTTTTAAAATAACGGTAGCGTTGGGGGTTTTTTTGGCTCAATAACCTGGATAAAACAATCCAGAAACTGAAAGCAGTTTTCAGGATTTTTAATTGATTCAGGCCTTTCGGTGTGGCTGACATGAATGGAGCCTGGATAGCTCTGCAGACTAAGCACTGTAATTTAACACCAGCTGTCTGCAATTACTGTAAGTTCAAATCTCCCCAGGCTCAAGGTCGACTCAGCCTTCCATCCTTTCTAAGGTAGGTAAATTGAGGACCCGGATTGTGGGGGCAATAAGCTGACTTTGTATAAATATACAAAAGGATGAAGGCTATTGCTTAGCGCATTATAAGCCGCCCTGAGTCTCCAGAGAAGGGCGGCATATAAATCAAATTTTAAAAAATATATCCTGAAACACGCCCAAGAGTTTTGTCACCACAACCAAAAGTATATGTAGCTAAAGTTGAATGGGCGGGTATGAAACTTGAAACTTGGGATTTTTCCCAGCAGACATCTCATTACCAGGCCAGGTCACATCATCAGTGAATGGGGGAGTGAAGTTTGCTGGCTGTTTATATAGAGTTGCTTGCCAATGCACAACACACATCTGGTGTGATCTAGTCTGGTAATGAAATGTCTGCAGGAAGCTCACCAAGATCGGAGAATACTAGGAGCCAACATTTTTTGCTGCTGTGATTTGCTGTAATCATTACATAGCAGATGGAGAGTGGTTGGGTGGCCTAGAGGTGGCGTTCTCGCCTCACAATCAGGAGGCTGTGAGTTCGATCCTAGGCAGAGGCAGATATTTCTCTCTCTGGGCACAATGAGAATATATCTGCAGAACAAAACTCCGCATCGGTGACGGGAAAGGCATCCGGCCAGTAAACACTCAGCTAGCTCCATTCAGTTGCCCCGACTCCACCCCGCAAAGGATTACGGGGTCATTAAACGACAAACATTACATTGCAGATGGAGAAATGCCCCTCCCACAGATCTTCCTCGACAGTTGCACAAATATAACCGAGGAGGCCCTCGACGATACTCACTTGTAAAAATAAAGCTCGCAAACGCAACTCAGGAAGGCCAAAAGGCAGCGCAGGAAGTAGAAGATGAGGACCTAGGAAGAACAGCTCCTGTTACAAAATTTCTAGAAACAGACAGTGGCTGCGTTCACACAAAATGCAGGATGATTTGCACAAATGCAGGAGCCTTGGTGGTGCAGTGGACTAAAGTGCTGTTAAGTAGCACTTAGCTGCCAGCTGCCTGCAATTACTGCGAGTTCAAATCTCACCAGGCTCAAGGTTGACTCAGCCTTCCATCCTTCTGAGGTAGGTAAAATGAGGACCCGGATTGTGGGGGCAATAAGCTGACTTTGTATAAAAAAGAACACCGCTTAGGGGGGGCCGAAAGCCCTACTAAGCAGGTATATACAAAAATATGAAGGCTATTGCTTAAAAGCATTGTAAGCCGCCCTGAGGCTCCAGAGAAGGGTGGCATATAAATCGAACCAATAAAATACAATAAAATAAATGATAAAACTACCAGTTTTTTCTTTCCCCCTCCTCTCCCCCCGCAACTCGATCCAGTTTGCCATTCGGTATGTCCGTTAGGTTGATTAAATCGTGTTTCGATTTAGACCTGGGTTGAATAGGTGCAGAAGAGCAGAATCGGAGGCCTTGGAGCTGCCTCCCTCCCATTAGGAGCCTTTCCCCCCCAGCCCGGGCATGGGGGAATTGCCAATAAAACCGCAACTTCCCCCCAAAGACGAAAAGAAGCAGAGAGCCCAGCTCGACAACACACAATGTTTAAAAAGGGGCAAGAGCTCTCCCTACTGGCCAGGAACACAAAAGAAGAAGGAATCAATCGCAGAGACAAGGGACTTAAGACAGAGCGGGCTTAAGGAAGAAAAATTAATGCATACAGATAGTCCTTGATTTACGACTGGTCACTTAGCAAGCGTTCAAAGTTACAATGGACATTGAAAAGGGATTTATGACCTGCATTTTGGGCAACTGGCCCGCATTTACGACCATTTGCGACATCCCCAGGTCATGTGGGGATGTCCAAATGGTCAAAATCTAGATTGCAAATGGTCGCAAACCTCGACTGCGTACTAAAAAGCAGAGACATCACCCTGTCAACAAAAGTGCATATAGTCAAGGCGATGGTTTTCCCAGTTGCAATGGATGGCTGTGAAAGTTGGACCATAAGGAAGGCTGAGCGCCAAAGAATGGAGCCCCTTGAACTCTGGTGCTGGAGAAGACTCCTGCAAGTCCCTTGGACTGCAAGGCCATCCAACCGGTCAGTCCTAGAGGAGATCAACCCTGACTGCTCTTTAGAAGGCCAGATCCTGAAGAGGAAACTCAAATCCTTTGGCCACCTAATGAGGAGGAAGGACTCACTGGAGAAGAGCCCAATGCTGGGAACGATGGAGGGCAAAAGAAGAAGGGGACGGCAGAGAACGAGGTGGCTGGATGGAGTCACTGAAGCAGTCAGCGGGAGCTTAAATGGACTCCAGAGGATGGTAGAGGACAGGAACGCCTGGAGGAACATTGTCCATGGGGTCGCGATGGGTCGGACACGACTTTGCAACTAACAACAACAGGTCATGTGACTCTGATTCGTGTTACCTTGTTTGTTTGGAGAACTCTAGCATGGAAGAGGGCCGGCAGAGCATGGAGCCACAGGTACGCATAGGAGCGAATGGCATAAACCGGAGAATATTCCCACGTCTGGAATCCTTTGCCATAAACGAGGTAGTGCATCTACAAAAGAAACTCACAACGAAAAAAATGTCCAACGTTTTGCTTTCTACAACATATAGGCATACAAGGAAGAATACTAAGCACTCATCCCAGACCTGACAAAGTGTCTATGGAGAGTCTCAATCATTCAGGTCATGGTTGTCCCAAAGATGGGGGGGTGGGGGGGTTCCCCCCCCCCAAAAAAAGGAAACTGGACTTTCTTGGGGTTTTTGTTGTTGGAAAACATTTCGCTTCTCATCCGAGAAGAACCAAAGAAGCCAAACGAAGAAGAAAACCCCAAGTACTTTGGAAAAGTACCTGTTTGGGATACCTGTCAGTCATCAAGGAGGACATGGGAGGCATTTTGGTACCCTGATGATTGCTCTAAGCCAGGGGTCAGCAACCTGCGGCTCTGGAGCCGCATGTGGCTCTTTCATCCCTCTGCTGCGGCTCCCTGTTGCTGGTCGGCTCCACAATTGATAGGGCTTTCGGTTAGGACAGGTAGAGGAAAAAGGATGCCGCGCTAGGAGGAGACTCTATGATGGGGGAACCGGACTTCCGGTCAGCTCCAGAATTGAATGGGGGCTTCCAATTAGTACCTTTGTGAGTGTTTAAGGTTGCCGACCTCTGCCCTAGGCCTAATACAGGGGTTAGCAACCTGCAGCTCTGGAGCCACATGTGGCTCTTTCACCCCTCTGCTGCGGCTCCCTGTCACTCAAAATATGCGTCACAACCGCTAATGTGCGACACCCACCGGCACATGATTTATTGAGCTTTTCAACCCCCGGTAGGCCAACGATGGATAAATCCAAGAAAAGAAAAGTTTCAGAAGAAAAAAAATAACATTTAATTCAACTACATAAGCTAGTTTTGTGGCGGCTCAAGAAACAGTCAGGCACGGAAAAGGGTTTTGTGGCTCCCGGTGTTTTTTTTTCTGTGGGAAACTGGTCCAAATGGCTCTTTTTTTTTAAAAAAAAAAAATTGATTTATATGCCGCCCTTCTCCGGAGACTCAGGGCGGCTTACAATGCGTTAAGCAATAGCCTTCATACTTTTGTATATTTATACAAAGTCAGCTTATTGCCCCCACAAACTGGGTCCTCATTTCACCTACCTTAGAAAGGATGGAAGGCTGAGTCGACCTTGAGCCTGGTAAGATTCGAACCTGCAGAAATTGCAGGCAGCTGTGTTAATAACAGGGTGCATTAAACCACTGTACTACCAAGGCTCTTGTCTTGTCTTGTCTTTGAGTGTTTAAGGTTGCAGATCCCTGGCCTAGGAAGCTAATCTCTACAGGATCCGTGACCTGATTTCAAAGGGTTCGGCTGAGAGCAAGTCAAGACCTTTAAATCCAGCAAGTGATTAAAGAGGCCGATGAAACATTCACTCTCCTGAAAGCTAATAAGAGGTGTATTATTATCACAGGCAAGAACGATACTCACAGGTTCCCAGTAGTTAAAGGTTTCATCGCAGTCCGAGATGTTACTTAGCAGAGCTGCGCAGAACCTGGCTGAGATTAGACACTTGAAAGCTGTTGATCCTTCCGGAGCCCAGACGTGACCCGCTTTGGTTCCTGAGGATCTAAGAGAAAAGCAAAGCGGCTGTTATTAACCCTGTAAAAGGAAGATGGAGAGCAAGGAGAGAAATGAGAGAGAGGAGGAAAAAGGGTGCTGCTTGGACAGCTATTCTGGCTTTCCGATACCAATGGAGCATCCGGAAAGGCTGATGAAGACAATCAGAGGGCCAAATTGGGGCATTTAAGGCCTAAAAAAAGGTCAATCGTGGGATGAAAATGCTCCCTTGGATCCGAACCTCACTTATTCTTCACTTAAACGCTACTCTTATTTTAAGTCAGGGCTCTCCAAACTTGGCCACTTTTAAAAAGACTTGTGGACTTCAACTCCCAGAATTCCCCAGCCAATATATGAGGTATTCTTTGAAAACTTGGGGTTTTCTGGCTGGGGAATCCTGGGAGTTGAAGTCCACGTCTTTAAAAGTGGCCAAGTTTGGAGAGCCCCGTTTCAAATCAATCAAACGCCACCTCTAAGGTTTAAAACTGGCCTGTCCTATAAAGACCAAACCCCTCCCCCACCTGTAGGGGGAGAACCTGGTTAAAGGGACTTATTAAAAGTTTTTTTGTGTGTGTGCAAAATTATGATTTGTGGATGGGAGAAATTTTTAAGTTACCTTTCCTCTTGTCAAACCCTTCCCCTATAGGGGAGAACCTAGTTAAAGGGACTTATTAAAAGTTTTTGGGGGGGGGGTTGTGCAAAATTATGATTTGTGAATGGGAAATTTTTTTTTTTTTAAAAAAAGTTTTTTTAAAAAAAACATAAACATAAAATACATCTTTTCAGAACGAGCCATTGATCCGGTCAAAAATAGGTACAATTATTAACTCCTTTTTAACAAAAGCTTTATCCAAATCTCCCCTAATTACCATCTTATAACAATAAAAATAAACAAAAAAAGAATGCCTAACTTATAATGATTTACTCGAAACAATTACCTTTCTATTGTTTCACCTCAATCTTAATTTTCAAATAACACAGCTTAATATTTTACAGCATTATTACCCTAAATTCTATTTATTCGACAATGCTACTATCTATCCTAAAACCCATTACTTAAATCTTAAAACTCCTAACCCAATATTATTTCAATTTTCTTTTCCCTACAATTACAAAGAATATTTAGTCAATATTTTAACTTTGGGCTGGGTTTTTTTTTTTTTTTGGGGGGGGGGAATTATGATTTGTGGATGGGAGAAATTTTTAAAGTTACCTTTCCTCTTGTGGATGCCACTAGGCTGGGCACCCCAAGGCTGGCCATTGAATGGATTAGATTTGAATGAAAAGGAGGTTCACTGAATCCCTAGTACAGGTCTCCTGCGAGAGCAGCGGGTTGGACTAGATGACCTCCAAGGTCCCTTCCAACTCAGTTAGTTACTGAAGTATTGCAAGCTCATTCCTTCTCCCCCTTTTTCCAAATTGGGGGGGGGGGGCGGGGGTGTCTTCCTTTCTACCACTCTGGTAGCAGAGGTAGATGGATCGAAACCATCCTCTGCTACCAGGTGTCAGGGCGCCGATTATCCCAAAGGCAGAATGGGATTAATCAGCGGCCTGACACCCCCCTCCCCATTTACTACCCCCCCAAGCCAGCCAGCCCATAATACCCTCGTTCTATTAATAGCACAAGAAAGACAACCCCCCCTCCCCTTTGGAAGCCTGGGTTCTCAGCGGCGGGTGTGGGGGGGCAGTAAACTACAACTCCCAGCATCCCTCAGTACCTCCCGCCTTGTAGTTGAAGGCTGAAGACACTGAGGGGTGATGGGAGTTGTAGTCCAAACCACCCCCGGAGAGCCCGCTGGGGCAGAAACCAGGCCTTCCCTCCCCGCTCTCGGCCCCTACTCGGCTTTGTTCTCCTCGGCGGGCGTCTGCGGCGGAGGAGGACCCTCGTCTCGTTGCCGGGCGGGCGCCGCCGAATCCCCGCCGCCCCATCGAGGCCGCTGCCGGGCCCCCTTGGCTGCCATGCCGAGTGTGGGCAGGCGGCCGGGCTCGTGGTGCTCAGTGCGGGGACGCGACGCCGCCCGACGCCATCTTCAGTGTGGGCACGGCGCAGGCGCAGTTGCTTCCCCCCCTCTCCTTGCTCTTGCGGGCTCGCGCGGCGCTTTGGTGCAGCAAGAAAAGGCAGGGAGTCCCGTAGGCGGGGCAGCTGCAGGGCCTAGTGGGAAGAGCTCCCCCCCTCTCTCTCTCATTTGCATCCCGAAGGTCCTCCCGCTCTAAATTGCCTTTCCCCCCCCCCGAGATTGGTTTTCTCCATTGCACCCCACTGCGATGTGGGCAATGGGGTGTAATTGCAAAGGACGGAAGGATGTGATTGCTGCAGATGTGATTGCTTTTTTGTAGAGACGATGCTTGCTATGCTCATATATAGCTCATGCTTGGTGCATATGAGAGCATAGGCACCAAAGACAAATTCCTTCCATATTCCATTCCATTATTCTATTCTATTTCATTATTCTATTCCATTCTATTCTAATTCTATTCCATTCCATTCCATTCCATTCCATTCCATTCCATTCCATTCTATTCCATTCCATTATTCTATTCTATTCTATTCTAATTCTATTCCATTCCATTATTCCATTCCATTCCATTATTCTATTTTATTCTATTCCATTCCATTCCCTTCCATTCTATTCTAATTCTATTCCATTATTCTATTCTATTCTATTCCATTCCATTATTCTATTCTATTCTATTCTATTCTATTCTATTCTATTCCATTCCATTATTCTATTCTATTCTAATTCTATTCCATTCCATTATTCCATTCCATTCCATTATTCTATTTTATTCTATTCCATTCCATTCCCTTCCATTCTATTCTATGCAGCTGTGCTATTCTATTCTATTCTATTCTATTCTATTCTATTCTATTCTATTCTATTCTATTCTATTCTATTCTATTCTATTCTATTCTATTCCATTCCATTCCATTCCATTCCCTTCTATTCTATGCAGCTGTGCTGTTCAATCTAATAAATTGAATAAGTAAATAAATAACTGCCTGTCGGGGAAACTGTTTTATCGTTTTATTTTATTTAAATTCCAGCTCTCTTATTTATATAAACAACTCGAGGCGGCCAAGACATCCAACACACCTCCCTCGTCCTCTCCCTTTTTCACCCGCACCACCAGCCCTGCCAAGTTCTCCTCCTGGTCCTCCTACCTAACCACCACCCGGAGACAACGCTGCAGTTCTTCCCTCAGCGCCATCTGCATGGCCGCCGCCTGGGGGCGAGCGAGCGCTTTGTCGCAAGACTGGTATGTGAGCCTGTAGCACAGGCTGATGGCGTGTGCTGCGCCCGGGTGCCGAAAACGGTCAAGCAGCTGGACAGACGCAACCGTGTCCAAAGACGCACGCCTGGCAATGGCGTGAAGCTGGATTTCATGGAATGTTTCTGCCTCTGGAAGCCAGAAGCTGATGTCGTGCACGTACGTCGGCGGGTGGAGGGAAAAGCTCTGGAAAACGCCTAAACGGCCCCCAAAAAACTGGCTCGCAAAACGCTCGTCCGAAGTCCAAAGCATCCGCCAGTCAGAAATGCCACACGCGCACATCGCCAGAAGATCGAGGTTCAAAGAAACGCAAACCATGTTTTGATTAACGCTTGAAGGTTGCCACCGAACGGTGCTTATTGTTCCGACGCGAAATTCTTTGGGGCCGGAATCCAAGCCCTGGCAGCTCAGAGTCACAGCGTATTTTGGGTTGAGCAGAAACGGTTCGGAAGAAGGTAGGAAGGGATTCTGCTGACAGGGGCTTTCTGTCTCCTGGTTCAGAGAGTCCAACTTAACATTGGATGATCGCAGTAAAGAATTCAATGTGCCTCTGAGGCTTTCCATCAGGAGCTGTGAGTCTTCTACGTCTTCCTTAACTGCGCAGATAAAGAGAGCCTCGTGAAAAATGGGAGGCACGTGAACAGAAATTTTACATTTTTTAAAAGCCAGTCCACTCAGGGCCAACAAACTCTGAGGGGAAAAACCCCTCTGCTTTACAATAGAATGAAGAAAAACCAACAGGGAAGGCCGAAGGTAATATTGTCCTAAGGTCCAACTCAAATCCTGGTCCTCATCAGTTCCGGTGTCACTTTTAGAAGCCACAGACTTAATTTCAGGGCGACTCTTGGCAACAGGAACCATCCAAATGGCGTCCGATGAAGGAGAAGCAGAACCATCTTTGAATACTAAGGGAAATGAAGAATTCGTCTTCTGAACTGCGAACGATCTGCCGAGGCCATCAATTAGTTTTTCATTTATGGTTCTCACAGGATGATTCGAATTAATACTTAAATAGTTCCTAGTTCAGATTATGAAAATATTAGAAAAAAAAGAAGTATTAAACAGGGCAAGCCACTAACCTCAGATGTTGTACTTCCAAAAACAATAAATTATTGATGGAGCAGTAAATGTGAATGTGTTACGATTTTTAGCCCATTCCTTAGTATTATTCGAGTTTCTCAGATGTCAGTCCAAAAGACATCTGGATACCAAGGGGAAATGTAGACCCCCCTTAAATGTTCCATTTAAGAGCATATCAGCCAAGGTGATTACATTATGCAGAGATCAGACTCAAAAGGATCTGGAAATTTTGCTGCATACCTGTTTATCTTATCTAGGAACACCTGTGGAATTTGGCAGGACATTGATTCGCCTTCCAGCTCCACTTTGCAAATTGAAGGTTGAGAATGCAGAAATGGCACACTCCGGGTGAATATGTGATTTAGGGCGCCTTCTATGCAGAAAGATTTATCCTGATTCCTAGGAAGAAAGCAGATTAAGTATGGAGGCAGAAGAATCAGTGCTTTTCGTTTGTACAATTAGCTGAACCAATTGAAAACAAACCAATGGAATCCAAAATACAGAAGGTTAACGTTGAGCTGGCTGAAGCACCAGGCAAGATTCATACTGAAAGGTGTCAACAGAACAATATTTGTGAGACAAAGGAGCTGTTGTCCAACATTTACAGAAATAATTCAGTTAAGGAAGTCTGTATAGCTCTGATTATTCCCCAAATTTGTATAGAGTTTTACTAGAAATTTAATCTATTCCTTCAACAAATTTGCCCCCACAAAGGCCTGAGAACCAACAGAGTCATAATTTTTTTCTGCTAGAGGTGATAGAAATTTAAATATGGGACATATTAGTTTTATAAGGAATAAATTCTGTATGTGCAGTTTTCACCCACAGAATTTGCACTATGCTTCCCAAAAGAGACAGGAGCACTTAGTAATAAGGCCCTTTCTTGTGCAACATCCAAGATGGCACCTGGAATAGGGTCAACCATAGCTTACCTGTAGCCTGTACATTTATATCCACTGACATCTCTGATATTAAATGGCTCGATGCCACTCAAGATGAATCCTGCTTCTGCTGCCATCTCCACAACTTGCCAGCTGTTGTGCCACTCACGCACCGGCTGGTCTGCAGGGGTGCCCCCTTGTCCTTTGCAAAGTGCCACGTGGACGTCTCCTTTCTCTGCCAGAATATCTGCACAGCTGGAACAACGAAAAAAAGAGGGGTGTCATTGCCACGCAGCTAATGTAGCAAGCTGTCCTTCTCAGAATTTTTTTTTAAAAGAAAAAGGAAAAACAGCTCCAAAGGCGTCGTTTCAGCAAACTTCTGAAATATTGTTTTGCATAAAAATCTTTGCTGTTGGAGGTGCATACAGGGATAGCAAGACCAAGAACCAAAGTCATAGAAATCCTCAATTATATTTCCTCTGCCGATACCATGTCCTATCCAGCAGCTCTTTGCACAATGCTTTTAAGAGTAACAAAGATATGCCTGTTTAGAAGATCAAAAGGTAGCTATATCTTCTTGACATCTTATATTTTGAGGCTTCTATTGCAAACATAATGGTCTTGAAACAGACACACTTATGGAAGCAGAAAAAGGTATGCAGCCTTGCCTTGTCTCACCTGCAGAAAAACCTGGCAAGAAGCTCCCTGTTCTTTTTTATTCCAGCCTTTTTTCCACAATGGGGGAAATTGAAATAAATACGATCAAAATTCCTCATAGCCGGCAAGAAGTATTCCTTCAGTTTTGTGCAGTTGACAGAAAAGTAGACTTCAGCACCTGGATCATTAAAAGAACAATAACGCAGTTTAACAGGGTTCCCCCCCCCCCAAATAAACAAAATATAAGGACAACAAAAATGCAACAACAACAACAACAATACTGCTTCCCCCACACCTCGTTTACCTTTGTCTCTCAGAAACTGTATGTTGGATTTGGTGAAAGCTTGCTCAGATATAGACTCTTCACTACCATAGCAGGTTGCAATAATATGAGTGTCACCACCTCTCTCTTTGTACAGATGGACCGAGAAGGAAAAGTTTCCTTCCCCAACCAGGAGGAAACGTGCTTGTTGATGCTGCATGGAGGAAAACATTCACCGTCAAAAGCCAGAGTCCGGACTGCAGAAGACTTCAGGGGATTCTGCTCCTTTAGTCTGTTGCTTCTGAGGCAATTGGCCGAATCATTTTTGGAATAGGAAATGAGGAGATGCGAGTTGTCAAATTCACCAGATCCCTGGTTCTATAACAGAGAAGCAACCAAGCATCGCTCAGCGCCAGCCAGGATAGACAAATAGCTTGCAAAGTGGGAAAGCCGTGCCCCAAATCTTGCAGGAAGCACCTCAGGGCTCCTGCTGGATTAGAGAAAGATCTTGGTCCTCTGGCAAATCTACCTCCAAGGATGCTGCAGGAGTGAAACCAAGGAGGTAAAATGTCACAGTTCGGGTTGCTTTTGCACAAAGAAGCAATAGGTGGAAAATTTGATCAAAAGGAAATCCAGCCTGGAACTAAGGAGGAATTTCCTGAGAGCGAGAACTATTAATCAAGGGAACAGCTTGCTTCCCAGAATTATGGTTGCTCCATCGCTGGAGGTTTTCAAGGGAGAAAAAAAAAACTGGACAATTATTTATCCAGGATATATGAGGCCTCCTGCCTTGGGCACGGGGGTGGGGGGCTGGACTAGATGACCTCCAAGGTCCCTTTGCAGCCCTATCAGCCTACGATTTCATTCCACTGCTTTCTTTCAAATCACACCTCAGGGGTGTTTATATATTATATTATTTGTAATATATTATTGTAATATGTTACATTATTGTAATATATTATATTTCTTTTCTTATCCCTAGCAAAGGACAGGCTGACCCCTGGCTGGGGATGATGGGTACGGTAGTATTAGCAGCTAGTCTTATTTTTATCCCCCTTCCCAAATTCCCTTCTGAGCAACTTATAAAACAAATTCACGGGGTGGGGAAAAAAAGGATAAAAATACTGCAAAAACTATCCCAAACTTCCCCTGCTCGCTTCCTCCTCCTCCTCCTCCTCCCCCCCACCTTCTTCCCAGCCCCGCCCCTCCGGAAAGGGCTCCGAAAGCGCGGTCGAGCGTTTTGCGCGTCACTTCCGGCGCGGTCGAGCGTTTCGCGCGTCACTTCTTCCTGCCGCGCGGCTTCTGCGGTTGCCATAGGAACGACTCCCTCGCTCCCGCCCCGCCCCGTTTCGGACTTTCCGAGGCTTTTCTTGGGCGGCGGGGGCGTCTTCGGCAGGTGGGAATCGAGTGGGGGGGGGCAGGGGGGGCCAATTATTTCTTTTATTGCAGCTGTTAGGGTTGTTTTCGTGGTCGGTGGGGAGGAGGGGGGGTCACTTTTGGGAAGGGTTGAGGCGGTAGCCTGGTGGGTGGAGCCTCCATGTTCAGGAGCAGTCTATCGTCTCTCTCGTTTGTTTGTTTTTTTCTTTTAATTTTTTTTTCTTTTTTTTCTTTTTTGGACAATGCATTTCGAGGGCTGCCTGGCTGGAGAGGAGAGTCAAAGCCTACTGAGCTCAATACGGGTCACCGGTGGAAGAAAAAAAAATGACATTTAAAAAAAACAAAAAACGAGGGGGGGAGGGGCGGAAGTCTGAAAGCTAGGCAAGGCATGGCTTGTTTATTCAAAAAAAAAAGGAAGGAGGGAGAGAAGGAAAGAAATAAAGGAATAAAGAAGGGGATAAGGGAGGGAGGAAAGAAAAGAGAAGGGACAGAGGGAGCGAGAGAGGGAAAGAGAAAAGAAAGAAAGAGAAGGAAGGAAGGAAATAAAGAAGGAGGGAATGAGGGAGGGAAAGAAGGAAGGAAAGAGAAAGAAAAGGAAGGAAAAAGAGAAAGAAAAGGAAAAGAAGGAAAAATAGAAAGAAGGAGATGAGGGAACAAGGGAGGGAGGGAAAGAAGGAAGGAAAGAAAAAAGAAAAGGAAAGAAAAGGAAAAGGAAAAGAAGGAAAAATAGAAAGAAGGAGATGAGGGAACAAGGGAGGGAGGGAAAGAAGGAAGGAAAGAGAAAGAAGGAAGGAAAGAGAGAAAAAGGAAGGAAGGAAGGTAGAAAGAGAAGGAATAAGGGAGGAGGGAACAAGGAAGGGAGGGAAAGAAGGAAGGAAAGAGAAAGAAGGAAGGGAAGAGTGAGAGAAAGAAAAAGAAAGGAAGGAAAGAAAGAGAAGGATGGAAGGAAGAAAGAAAGAAAGAAAACAAGAGAAAGGCAACAAGACTTAAAGTAACTTTATTATCACTTTAAATGTACACTTAATCGGCATACATTAAAATGAAATTTCATTGCATGCAGCTCTCAAAGGCTCACCACCTCCAATATACCCCTACATAAACATGACCAACAAATGAAATAAATAAATTTAAAAAACAACAACATGAAGATGCAGCAGAAAAGAAACCGGGACCTAGTCATGCCAGGCTGGTGGGCAAAGGGGCCAAAGCTCTTAGTGCCCACCTCCCTTGGCAAGATGCAGTTTGGGACAGTGACTTCAGACTTCCCCAATGATCAGGAGATTACATCACAAACTAAGCAAATTAGAGGGGTTTTTTGGGGGGCTGGCTGCCCCAGGTCCCCACCCCAGCAAAGCCCTTGGCATTTTAAAAATCCATCGGTAGCTTTCGCACCCAGGTTACTGAGGTGTTCCATTTTTCTGAGATCTTCCAATTGAGAAACGGAAAAAGTAGCAAGAAAATGTGGAGTTTGGACGAGAGCAGTAGTTCCAATATCACTACTACGACTTCGAACTCCGAGGTATTTCCGGCTGCCGAGCGTCCAGATTTCTCACCATTCCAGGTTGAAACGTTGGGAAAAAATTCCTTTTTCCCCCTTTAATTATTCTCTTGACCATCTGCTTGCTACTCTGGATTAAAATTACTCCCAAAGGAACTGACATTGCAGAGGGGAGAAATACAGATAGTCGCCCTGACTTACGACGGTTCATTTAGTGACCGAAGTTCCAGGGGCACTGAAAAACGTGACTTACGGCCATTTTTCAAAGTTACATCCTCTGCAGCTTCCTCCATGATCACGTGATCAAAATTTTGATGCTTAACAACCGACTCATATTTATGACGGTCGCAGTGTCACACGATCCCCCTTTTGTGACCTGACAAGCAAAGTCGATGGGGAAGCCAGATTCACTTAACGACCGGGGTTGCTATTTTGTCAACTGCGCTGCTTCACTTAACAACGGTGGCAAGAAAAGTCGTAAAATGGAGCCAAAAAAACCCCTCCCTTAACCAATGTCTCACTTAACGACAGAAATTTGGGGACCGTTAAGTCGAAAGGCGGCCTATACGTGCTGGTTGCCAAGCACCTGAATTTAGTAGAAGATCATGTGACTTGTTTGGTTGTAAATGCAAGGAGCAGTCATAAATAACTTTTGGGGGGGCATTGCTGTAACTTTGAACGGCTGTTAAATGAATCTATAAGTCAAGGGTAATTTGACTTGTTAACTTGACGTATCTTGACTGTAAGCCGCGTAACGGGGTGAGCTCCCGTTACTTGTTCCAGCTTCTGCCAACCTAGCAGTTGGAAAGCACGTAAAAAACGCAAGAAAAGATGTATTGTTTGTTTGTGTGTTTAAAAAATTAAAAAAAAACCTTTACTTAAAAAAAAAAACAAGTAGAAAAAACAGGGACCACCTTTGGTGGGAAGGGAACAGCGTTCCGTGCGCCTTTGGCGTTGAGTCATGCCGGCCACATGACCACGGAGACGTCTTCGGACAGCGCTGGCTCTTCGGCTTTGAAACGGAGATGAGCACCGCCCCCTAGAGTCGGGAACGATTAGCACCGTGATGGCGAAACTATGGCATGCATGCCACAGGTGGCACACGGAGTCATATCAGTGGGCACACGAGCATTGCCCTAGCTCAGCTGCAGCGCACATGCGCGCACAAGCCAACCGATTTTCGGGCCTTCCAGGCCCATCAGAAGTTGGCAAATGGGCCGTTTCCGGCTTCCGGAGGGCCTCCAGGGGCATGGGGAAGGCAGTTTTCGCCCTCCCCAGGCTTCTAGAAAGCCTCTGGAGCCTGGGGAGGCCGAAAAACAGAACTACCGGGCCCACCATGCCATCGTGTGCCAAAAACGGGAGGAGCACGTGGGGGGGTGGCACATGCATGCGTGGTGGGGGTAGAGCGCATTGAATTGTGGGTGTCACATGCGCGTGCTCGACCCTCCCGCACACACACCCCCCACTTTTGGCACGTGACAGCAAAAAGATTAGCCATCACTGGACTAGCACATACGTACATGCGAGGGGAACCTTTCGCTTTTTAAGTCAAGGACTGCTTGTAAGGGCGTTCTTGATTTGCTGTACAGCCCTTGGCCTGTTTTCCTGTCTCCATACAGGACATGTCCCTGTCGTGCTTCTTTAACCCTCTTCATGGCTGCTTGCTCCACGCGGACGGCCACGGGGAAGTGTGGACGGACTGGAACAGCACCTCCAAGTTCTTCCAGTATGGCTGGAGGTGCACCACCAACGAGGACATGTATGCCAACAAGACCCTCTTGGGAAACTGGAACGAGGAGCGTTACGACATCCAGAAAAGGAGGCAACTCAAACCTCTCCCTTCCCAGGTCAGGCTGTCCGTCCTTGGGACGGGATTTTGCTCGCTAGGGCGCCACAAAAAGGGCCGTTGCTAATGATCAAGGTAGCATTTGGGGCTTCTTATAATTATGGAGTCCTCATAGGGATGCGGTGGCTCAGTGGCTAAGAGTCCCTTTGGGGAGAAGGGCGGGATATAAATTCAATAAATAATAATAATAATAAGACGCCAACCTTGTCGATCGAAAGGTCAGCGGTTCGAATCAAGTGAAATCCAGCAGGTTCTGGCGAACCGGTAGCGGAAATTTTGAGCAGTTCAGAGAACCGGCAAATGCCACCTCTGGCTGGCCCCAGAGTGGGGAGGGAATGGAGATTTTGCAGTATCCTTCCCCTGGAGTGGGGAGGGAATGGGGATTTTGCAGTGTCCTTCCCCTGGAGTGGGGTGGGAGCGGAGATTTTGCAATATCCTATTCTATTCTATTCTATTCTATTCTTATTCTATTCTATTCTAATTTTCTAATTTTCTATTCTATTCTATTCTATTCTATTCTATTCTATTCTATTCTATTCTATTCTATTCTATTCTATTCTATTCTATTCTCTATTCTCTTCTTAATATTATTGTTTTGTCTTACTTTCTCTGTTCAGTTCCTGGGTTATTTTCCTTGTCTGCCACCCTGTGTGCCTATTTTTTTTGGCAGCAACCTAATTGAACCTAGCAAGGCCTGATTTCCGAGTTCAGGAATTCGGAGGTGATCACGTCACACTCCTCGTTTTCCTCTGTGCTGCCTAAAGCCCTGTTGGCCTCCGAGTCGCAGAGCTGCTTTGGGGAGAGGGTCCCCTCTCCTTGAAGGTTGGAGTGGAGGAAAAGGGCCTCCCGAATGAAGCCTGCACACTGATCCTCGACTTTCCCTTCCAGTACGCTCACTATTTCGAGGCCACCTACGCGTCAGACTATTCCAAGGAAAAGCCTCGCAGATTAAGAAGTAGGTGTACAAAACTTAACACGCAGGAAGAAAACACGCAGCCAAGAGAGCCAGGGCGTCTATATTTCATATATTTTATATATATATATTTTTCCCCCAAAAGATTCCTAGCAGGAGAGTTGAAATAAGACAGATATAAGCATCGGTAGCATGTGAGCTGAGAGATTTCAAGGGGTCTCAGATCAGAGTCGATATCCCAAGCAAAGACTTTGGGGGGGTGAGGGAGACCTCAAGTGCACCCCGCTACAATCAGTAAAACACACCCAGATGTGCAAGGGAGCCGTTGCTCCTCCCTCTTCCCAGCATTTTTTAAATAACATCTGCCCACCTCTGGACGATGCTTATGTACCGTGGACAGTCCTGCAACTGACGTCTCCTTTTAGCATCGGCTTTTCAACCCTTCTGAAACCCAGCCTTTGACTAGCCTTTCCTCCTTCATTCCCCATTCCAGTTAAGCCCCCTTCGAGAACCCAAATATTTGGGCTGGCATAAGGGTCCAGGTGTGATTTTCCAAAGCTGGGAAAGATAGAAAAGGAGGCAGCCAACTCCAGGCAGTCCTTGGCTTACAACCATTCGTTTAGAGACCGTTTGAAGTGAACGACGGCACTGAAAAAAGGGACTCAGGACGGTTTTTCACACCTACCGCCGTCCATAGTCACGTGATCCAAATGTGTACCCTTGGCAGCTGATTCGTATTTGCCGATTCACGTGACGGTCACGGGATGCCCTTCTGACAAAGCGAATTTTCAACGGGAAGCCAGATTTCCGTTTAACAACCGTGGGACTAATTTAACAAAATTGCGGTGATTCGCTTAACCACGGTGGCAAGAACGGTGGTAGAATGGAGCGAAACTCACTTAACACCTTACCAGCAGCCTCCCCTTTCGTTAGGGGGATTAATTAGGGCAGAGGTCTTCAAATTTGGCAGCTTGAAGACTTGTGGACTTCAACTCCCAGAATTCGGAGAATTCTGGGAGTAGAAGTCCACAAGTCTTCAAGCTGCCAAGTTTGAAGACCTCTGAGGTAGGGGGATCCCCTTTCGTTAGGAGAAGGCCAGGCCAGGGCTGCCTTGGGCTGTTGCAAAAGGAGCCCAGCGTGTGGATTAAGTGTTGCTACACACACACAAATACACACACACACACCCATGCTTTGCTTTCCTGCCTTTTCCCGTCCTCTCTATGCTCCTAGGGGTGACGCGAGAACCTCACTGGTTTCCCGGACACCAGCCTGAGCTGGAGCCCCCTCCGATCAAGCCCACCGCCCGCTCGTGCTACATGATCGATTACGAGCCTCCGCACGGCAGACCAACCTGCTCCTTGGTCGAAGTGAAGCCCAAGGAAGCAACGGAGACGCCGCCGAAGCAGTAGGCCGCTGCTCCAGGATCCCCTGGGGCTGGAAATCTCTGCCGGAGGGTCTCCTTGCCCCCCCCACCACCACCAAGATTAGAAGCTCGGTTGATGGGCAGCAGTTCCTAAAATAAAAGAAATTTCGCCCGCCAGGAGACTCCCCATAAGTTCGCGTTTCCATTCTGGTTCCTTCCTAGTTTTGTGTGTGACTCTCTTCGCAGTTCCACATCTGGATTAAACCCTCCCGTTCAGGACCGAGCCTTGGCTAAGGTTGCAGCTGGCCATGAAGATTCAAGGAAGAAGCTACCACCCCGTTTATTTGTTACTAAAGAAGCTCGCGTGCCTATCTTTGCACAGAGAAATAAATGAAGAAAAATCAATTTGCCGTTTCTGTCCTATGGAAAGGCTTTCTTTGGTATAAAAAAGGGGCCAGGGTCTCCGAGGGTCTCTCTCTCTATTTCCTCGGTCCTGGGAGGAGGGCCGATTTTTCTTCCCGCGTGACGGGGATGCTGCGCTCCGGAACTTGCTTGAGTTTCCTTGGTCCATTCACCGTCAGGACGCCATCCGAGGAGAGGGAGGAGGTGATGGTGAGGGGATCCACATCGGCTGGGATTTTGTACTTCCTGTTGAACTCGCGGGCGATGAAGCCGTGCTCGTCCTTTGGTGGTGGTGGGGAGGCAGAAAAGGCATTGCATGGTCAGTTTGGGAATCATCCTGTCTGTTTGGTCCAGTGGTGACTGTGGCGGTCTAGAAACCAGGAGACTGGGAGTTCTAGTTCCACTTTGGGCATGAAAGCCAGCTGGGTGACTTTGGGCCAATCACCTGGAGACAGTGAGTTCTAGTCCCACCTTAAGGAGAGGGACACCGGTTGAGTGACTTTGGCCCAATCACTGGGAGATGGTGAGTTCTAGTCCCGTGTTAGGCATGAAAGCCAGCTGGGTGACTTTGGGCCAATCACCTGGAGACAGTGAGTTCTAATCCCACCCTGAGAGGAAAACCGGTTGGATGACTTTGGGCCAATCACCTGGAGCCTGTTTGGTCCAGTGGTGAAAGTGGCGGTCTAGAAACCAGGAGACTGGGAGTTCTAGTTCCACTTTGGACATGAAAACCAGCTGGTTGACTTTGGGCCAAACACCTGGAGACTGTGAGTTCTAGTCCCGCGTTAGGCACGAAAGCCAGCTGGGTGACTTTTGGGCCAGTCCCTCTCCCTCTCTCAGCCCAACCCACCTCACAGAGGAAGGAGTATTGAGTATGTTCGCTGCTTTGAATCACTTATACAGTAATAAAGGCAGGATATAAATCTAATGAATAAATAGATGAAATAAGCAGCATCTTACTGTGGGAAAGCTCTTTGTTCAGCTTTCCAATTTATATTTCTGGGTACCGGGTTAAAAACAATCCTGTCCCTGAGAACTGGACAAGCCACCCCGAAACAGCCTGGGCAATTACTGATCTCGTGATTAACCTCATCTCTGATTGCCCCGATTATTCTTTTAAATGAAAGGATAAGACAATTAATTTGGCCTCCCTATATGCCTCGCTTTGTGATATCCTTCCAGGTGCAGCTTTGGTGGCCGTGTGGCCTCCGGAGTCGCTTCGGAGAGTGAGGTGGGCGACATATAAATGTAATCAATTTTCCCCTCCTGTTGCTGTGCCGAACGGGCTCATCCCCCAAAGGACCAACCTGGCGCTCCTCGTGCTTCCCCTGGACTTCAATCACGTCTCCCCAGACTTTGACCTTCAGCTCCTCGGGAGAAAAATGCTTCACGTCCAGGTTGACGGAAAACTTATCGTTCTCCAAACGCATCTGATGACAAACAGTTTGGGGTTGGGAAAGAAGATTTCGTATTTATCAGAAGTTGGGAAATTCCAGACCCAGAACGCTTTGGTGTGTTGGACACCTCGTTGCAAACTTTTGAGCCCAAGTTATGATAAAAAATACTTACCGTATGGCCTTGATGGCAAACCTATGGTACGCGTGCCACAGGTGGCACATGTAGCCATATCAGTGGCCACACCAACTCAGCACCGGCCAGCTGATTTTCAGGCTTTCTGGGCCCACCAGAAGTAGGGAAACAGGATGTTTCCTGCCTCCGGAGGGCCTGGTGGGTGGGTCGGCCTCCGAGGGGATGGGGAAGGCTGTTTTCACCCTCCCCAGATGCATAGAGAGAATCTGCAGCCAGGTGAGAGAGAAAAACGGGTCTACTGGGCCATCGCATGCCAGGAGCAGGGGAGAGGGGGTCATGCGTGCATGTGTGGGGCGGGGCGCATAGAATTATGGGTGTGGGCATGTACGCGACCCACCCACCCACCCCCGCCCTCCCGGCACACGATGGCAAAAAGGTTAGCCATCACTGCCGTATGGGAAGACAGGAGGCCCAAAATAAACGATGTGGGTCTTTGGACCCCTTGTAAAATTGGCAAAATTTGCACCTTGTGGAAGTTGCTGTGAATCTCTCTATTCCAGGGATCCCCAGACTTGGCAGCTTTAAGACTTGTGGACTTCAACTCCCAGAATTCTCCCGCCAGCATAGGAGTTAAAAGTCCACAAATCTTAAAGCTGCCGAGTTTGAAGACCTCTGCTCTATTCCCTCATTGGGTTGGTTTCGCAAATATGTTTAACAAGATCAGTTAAAAGATCAGGGCAAAAGGAGCAGATACATTCTCATGACATCGGAAACCTGGTTTGCTTAATCTTTAGCTCAGTTTTTTTGTATGTGGTTTTGCATCATGTGTGAACCGAGCATCTTTGGTTACTTACATCCTTAGTCCAAACCCAAAAAACAGTAACCCTTAACTTCCATGCTTTCTCCCATCATATTCCAGCCTTCCACTTCTTTAAAGGTTCTTGTTTTTCTAATTTATCCTCCCCCGCTTTAATTTTTTTCCCTTTATGAGGTCTGGTTTACTTGTTTATTTATTTAAAACATTTTATTTACAACGTTTATATAGCCACCCATCTTTCAACCCACCCTGGGCGGGTCCCAATCCAAGATTAAAAGACCTATAAAACCTCAAGGAAGCTCTAAAATTAACCCAGTCAAAACATTCACCCAATCTAAGATTGCAAGGAGCAAGCAAGGTATGACTTGTCCTTGGGAGGGGTGGGGTGGGGTAAATACCCATCCCTTTTAGCCGGTCGCATGGAAAGGAGCGATGCACTTGGGGGTTTTGTAAGCTCCTGGAACCAACACGAGCGAGTTGGAGCAGCTATATAAATATTCTTAATGTAATAAATATATAAACGGGCAGCAGGTGCCCTCTCCACGGGCATCTCTGGCATCGGCGCAAGGTTACCTCGGGGAGTCCACTGTCTATCCATCCAGCGTTCCTGAAGGTGAAGGGCCTCCCCAGGAAGGAGCCCAGGGGCCAGCTGCCCGCAAAGAGTTCGGATTCCATGAGGGGATCCCCAAAATGTTGGCTGAAGATGCGGCCGGACGAGGGGCCGGGGAAGAGCCGTCTGCGGAAGAAGGGGTGGTGGATGGTGACATCCATCTCCCCCAAGGAAGCAGCCGGTGGCAGTGCATACCGGCGAGCCGAGGGGCCCTGGCTTTATATGCTTCCCTGGTGCCAGGCTTTGCCCTGGCTAAATCCTCCCAACCCATGATGTCAGAGAGCCCCCCCCTGATCCTGCTTTTCTGCCTGCGTTGGCCGGCCATTGGCTGGGGGGGTGGGGAGCTGGCAGAGGCATCTCAGCGCCCGCATGGCGGACGGAAAAGAACACGGTGAAATTCTAGCTGGTCAGCAGAAACAGCTTCTCTTCCCCTCCTCTCCTGTCTCTGGAAAAGAAAAGAAAAGCTCAGACAGCGTGATCCGCATTCCTGCTTCTTTGGCTGCTGGCGCGAATCCTGCCTTGACTATCTTTGTCTCGGAAAGAGTGCAAGGAAGCTGGCATCAGGCTGGCATTCGGTCATCCGGCCCACAACAGCCTCCTCGTCCTCCTCTTGGGCTGAACCGGCCACGGGAAGGGACACAGGACCTCCCACCCTCCCTGGGGGAGTTGAGTCATCTTGGCCAGATGAATGGAAGGCCCGCCAAAGGTTGGAAGATGAGGTCACCACCGTAACACTTGAGGATGATGGCCATTGGGTTAGAGAGCGTAAGGCGGGGGGAGAGAGAAGAGAAAGGCAAGGAAGGGCATGGAGGGTCACACTCCAAATATCTAATCTCTGTTGTGAATGTCACGGCAAAAGGGTAAACAATCAATTTGTCTTGGGATGTTGCAAAGAGTTTTGATGGTAGTTTGAAGTTGGATTCAATGGATCCTTCCTTCCTTCCTTCCTTCCTTCCTTCCTTCCTTCCTTCCTTCCTTCCTTCTTTCCTTCCCTCCCTCCTTCCTTCCTTCCTTCATTTTCCCTTCCTTCCTTCTCCTTCCTTGCCTTCCTTTCCTTCCTTCCTTCTTTCTTTCTCCATCTTCCTTCCTTCCTTTCTTCATTTTCCCTTCCTTCCTTCTTCTTCCTTGCCTTCCTTTGTTTCCTTCCTTCCTTCCTTCTTTCCTTTCTTCCTTCTTTCCTTCTCCATTTTCCTTTCTTCCTTCATTTTCCCTTTCTTCCTTCTCCTTCCTTGCCTTCCTTTGTTTCCTTCCTTCCTCTCTCTCTCTCTTTTTCCCTTCTTCCCTCCCCTGTCCCCCAAAGCCCCCCTTCCTCTTGCAGACCCCTAGCTTCACCAGAAGGCTTCGGACGCAGCCTAGGTCCTTAGTTTCGGCCTTGGGGACCATATGGGGGGGGAGGTTGCTTCCTTGACCTCACCCCTGGACCAAATGCTTTTAATAGGACGGCGAGATAGAAGAGGTGAATCATTTTTTCCCACTGGGTTAAATTTAAACCTCTTTGCTCAGGCGGGCGAGAGAACTACGCCAGGCTGCTGCTCCTGCCAGTCGTGACAGCACCTCCAGCTGAGCACGCCATGAATGTGGTTGGACCAGTTTCCCCCGTCTCTCTCTTTCGTTTCCTCTTTCTTCACCCCCAAACTATGTGAGGGTGTCAGCGCTGCCATGCCTTTGCCCCGGGAGCGGAGAGTTTCTCCTTGTCAGATCTGGAGTTGCCTTTGCTGAGTCTAAACCCCCCCATCGCATTGATTTCAATTTCAAATCTTTATTGTCAGCGCACAACGTATGTACAATGAGATTGGTTGAGCTCCCTCAGTGCACACCCTCCCAACACAATACAACTCACAGTGAAGACAGAAAATCCCTAACCCAATAAATCATATTAACAAAACACCCAGTCCTATTGCATCCAGTCCTATTGACCCTACTCCATTTCTGACAGATGGCAGTCCAGTCTCTTCTTGAAAGCCTCCAGTGATGAAGCTCCCACAACTTCCAAAGGCAACTTCTGTTCCATGGGTTGATTGTTCTCGCTGTCAGGAAATTTCTCCTTATTTCCAGGTTGAATCTCTCCTTGTTCAGTTTCCATCCATTATTCCTTCTCTGGCCTTTCAGGTGCCTTGGAGAATAGCTTGACCTCCTTCTCTCTGTGGCAGCCCCTCAAATATTGGAAGATGCTATCATGTCTCTCCTGGTCCTTCATTAGACTAGCCATGCCCAGTTCCTGCAACCATTCACATGTTTTAGTCTCCAGTATCCTAAAATCATCCTGGTTGCTCTTCTCTGCACCCTTTCTAGAGTCTCAATATCTTTTTTTATTATCTATCTATCTATCTATCTATCTATCTATCTATCTATCTATCTATCTATCTATCTATCCATCCAGTGGTGGGATTCAAATAATTTAACAACTGGTTCTCTGCCCTAATTATTTCTTCCAGAACCAGTTCATCAAACTGCTCAGAAAGTTAACAACCGGTTCTCCAGAAGTGGTGCGAACTGGCTGAATATCTATCTATCTATCTATCTATCTATCTATCTATCTATCTATCTATCTATCATCTATCTATCTATCATCTATATCTATCTATCTATCATCTATCATCTATCATCTATCATCTATCATCTATCATCTATCATCTATCTATCTATCTATCTATCTATCTATCTCTATCTATCTATCTATCATCTATCTATCTATCTATCATCTATCTATCATCTATCTATCTATCATCTATATCTATCTATCTATCATCTATCTATCTATCTATCATCTATCTATCATCTATCTATCTATCATCTATATCTATCTATCTATCATCTATCATCTATCATCTATCATCTATCTATCTATCTATCTATCTATCTATCTATCTATCGCTATCTATCTATCTATCTTTCTATCTATCATCTATCTATCATCTATCTATCTATATCTATCTATCTATCTATCATCTATCATCTATCTATCTGTCTATCTATCTATCTATCTATCTATCTATCTATCATCTATCTATCTATCTATCTATCTATCTATCTATCTATCTATCATCTATCTATCTATCTCCTTGACACAATTTCCAGGCGGTGAGAAGAGGGTGGGTTAAATAAACCTTCCTTTGTCATCAGATGCTGGGAGAAGCCAGAACAATGGCCTCTACTCTGCAGCTTCCTGAGTAATTAGTAGTTCTCCTTGGAAATCAGATCCTGGAATCATGAAGAAAGCTCTGAGTAGAGGACCTGTCCATGGTTACTTGTTCCCAAGTCAAGTCCTTCCTGTCCTGGTGTGTTTTCACTCGACAAGTGTCAGTTAAGGAACATCTGAGTCAGCCTGCATTCAGCAATAAAGTGCCTATTTATATGCAACCATGAGGTCAACAAACACATGTTGTGACTCTGTGAAAGGGTGGAGTGGATATGTAGCACAACAGTTTGGTTAGGTTTTGAGTGTGAACACTTGAAGAAGAAAAAAAAGAAAACAAGTTTCCAAAACTTTATGCAGGTTAAGTTCCGAATTTTCTTTTCAGGAGCCCTTTGGAATAAAGAAAGGCATTGTGTACTGTTGAAAAATTGTATGGCAATAAACCCCTAAGATTATTCCTAGACGCGAAATAATAGGGTGAAATCCAGCAGGTTCTGGAGAACCGGTAGCGGAAATTTTGAGCAGTTCGGAGAACCTGCAAATGCCACCTCTGGCTGGCCCCAGAGTGGGGTGGGAATGGAGATCTTGCAATATCCTTCCCCCAGGAGTGGGGAGGGAATGGGGATTTTGCAGTATCCTTCCCCTGCCACGCCCACCAAGCCACGGCCACAGAACCAGTAGTAAAAAAATTTGGATTTCACCACTGGTAATAATGCTTCCAGATGCAGTCGCTGGCTGTCAGCAGTTGGGAGCAGTGAAGGTTTGCAACCTAATCTACAGATGTAAATGTAAGATGTACTACGTGTTCCATCATAGGACTTTAAAGGCTGAGGTTTATGGGAGCTGTAGCTATTGAAACACTAAGGTTTAGGGTTGCACGAAACCTCAAAACTCTTGGGGACTAGCTTGTCACTTGCAATCTGTCAAGAGGGAAGAAACAGGATCTGTTTTGATTTTTTAATAGGCAGGCGAAACAAATGGAGTCAAATTTTAGTTCTCTGAGGATGGCGTCCAGCGACACCCTCAAATCTGGCAAAAAGAGATGTTGAGACTTGGTGGGAATTTGGGATTAGGGGCCGTAGATAGTAAGGAAGATGACTAAGACACGCGAGAATCTTGACCAAAAGGGGCTGAAATGTTTTTTTTAAAGTCCAGAGCAACAAGATAACATCTGGAAGTGGATCAGACAGAGATTTCCCTGATTCAGTGACCTATAAGGAGGAGGAAGAGGAGGAGATGGGGCAGCTCCATCAGGCTTGCAAGATTCTGCTATTATTGCCGATCTCATTACCGGTAAAAGTAGTTTTAGCTTTCTTGTCCTTTGACTGCAGCAGAATTCATGGGGAAGGAAGCCTCATCAATTGTGTTCGTGCCAAACACTCATTCCTAATCAACGATGAACTAATTGCATAAAGGTACACACCACACAACCATCTACCAGTTGTAAGTATTGGATGTGCACTGTACCCAAGACTGAAATATGGTTAGCGTGTGGTTGCATGTGTCATGCGTCCCGGGCACGCCGCTGTCTCTGGGGCTGTTCTGTGACAGCCAGGCTCAGATGCCACCGATGCCAGCTGAGCGTCTGATCTCTAGGGCGGAGGAAATGGGGCAGAGGCAGTGGCTTCAGCGGCGAAGTAGACAGACAGGCTCCAATCTCCGATTTCGCTGTGTGCAAACAAGGGGCATTCGCTACCCCAAAAGATGTGCAGGGGGTTTCTGGTTTCTGAACATCAGTATCTGTTACTGTGTTTCCCCGAAAATAAGACCACGTCTTATATTTTTTTTGAACCCTGAAATAAGCGCTTGGCCTTATTGCCATGCGCTCAAAAGCCCGATTGGGCTTATTATCAGGGGGTGTCTTATTTTGGGGGAAACGGGGTAAAACCCACACAGTTTAAACATTGGATTAGATTAGATTAACAGAGTTGGAAGGGACCTTGTAGGTCATCTACCCCCCGCCCAAGCAGGGGACCCTACCAGAGGTGGGTTTCAGCAGGTTCTGACGAACCGGTAGTGGAAATTTTGAGTAGTTCGAAGAACCGGTAGTAAACATTCTGACTGGCCCCGTCTCCATCTATTCTCTGCCTCCTGAGTCCCAGCTGAGTGGGGGCTCAGCAAAGCAGCCGCCTGCCTATTTCGGTCCATCTTTTATCGCTTCCTCTTCCCCCACCCTACCCCGGTGGAATTTGCTTGATCCAAGTGTCCAAGCCAGCCAGCCAGCCGGCCGGCTGCAAGCTTCCCAAAGGAAGGCGTTGGACAAGCGAACATATCAAGACAGTTTCCCCACCATGGCTCAGCAGCACAGCCTGCCCCACGCCTACCCCATGAGCCCCGAATGCGAGTTTGCCAACCCCAGCAAGATTTACGACCAGAATTTTGGAGAAGGTAAGATGGGCAGGGACATCCCCCCCCCACCCCACTTTTCCAGGTTGCAGGTTTCAGATGTTTCCTGCTCTGGGGTGGAAGGACCTTCCTGGAATAGTTAATCTGGGGGGCATTTTTTCCCCCTTCCCCATTTCAATGTGCTAAAAAGTGCATCGTGAGCCTTGTATGGCTGGAGCCTGATCTTTCCCAGGGTTTGGTTGTGTGGTTGTGTAGATGGAAAGAGGGAGACGATATCTGGATCAGTAACCACCCTTACGGAGACTTGGAAGATCCTGTGTTTGGGAAGGAGGACCGTCCGGATTAGTTTTGGTTAATTGTCTTGGAGGGAGCCCCGCTGAGCATCCTACCCACCGTCAATGCTCGGTGAGGAGCGGAGAGGGACCATTTTTGGGGGAGGTGGGGGAATGACACTTCATTCTGGAGATCCCAGCCTTGTAAGGTGGGTCAGTTGTCCAGAAGTAACTCAGTTTCGTAGATGATTCGGGCACAACTTAAAAGTTCCTTCTTTGCTGTGAGGTTTGTAGTATTTTTTTTTATCGTGCTGCTGGTTGTGTTTCATAGACTCATCGGATAGGGAAGCTTATTATATTACAGGGAACTTTCTGATCGACGGAGCTGGTCGATCAGAAAAGTTGGCAGTTCGGCGGTTCGAATCCCTAGTACAGATCTCCTGCGTGTGCAGAGGGTTGAGCTAGATGACCTCCAAGGTACCTTCCAACTCGGTTACTGTTACTATCCTCCCTGCCTCTCCTGCCCCAAAGCTTCGCAAAGACAAAAAGAGTTTTTTCCAAGGAAAAGCTTGGCTTTGCTTTGAATCTTGAAAGTTGGAAGGGTTCCCTTGAGGCCATCGAGCTCCAGGCAGAGAGACCCGAATGAAAATCTTTCCAACGGCTGGCCATTTTTCTTCCGCTTCTACAGGAAGGCGAGAGAAGTCCCCGCTTTGTGGCTCTCGGTTGAATTCCTGAGGTCTGGAAAGTTGCTTGCCAGCCTGCCTTTCGGTGGTTCATTTGGATGCTGGTGGCAGCATTCTTTAATTACAGAGAGATTGCTTTTAATGACTCAATTTAGCTGCCACCCAACTCTGAACAAATCTGGGCAGCTCACGATATAGTAAAAAAAAAAAAAAAGATAGAAAGAGGAACAAAGGAACAATGAGCCTTGGTAGTACAGTGGTCTAAAGCACCCTGTTATTAAGACCAGCTGCCTGCAATTACTGCGGGTTCGAATCTCGCCAGGCTCAAGGTTGACTCAGCCTTCCATCCTTTCTAAGGTAGGTAAATTGAGGACCCAGTTTGGGGGGGGCAATAAGCTGACTTTGTATAAATATACAAAAGGATGAAGGCTATTGCTGAGCACATTGCAAGCCGCCCTGAGTCTCTGGAGAAGGGCGGCATATAAATCAATTTTTTTAAAAAAAAAAGTGAATAAAGGACAAAGGAAAATAAGTCCTCTGAAAGCACGAGGGTAATGAAGATAAGGTTGCAAAAGATTTGGACTTCTCCTTGGTGAGAAGCTAATAATAATCTCCATCTGGCTGCAGACAAGGAGATGTTTCTGCCCGGTCCTCCCTCCCTCCCTCCCCGTCCCTCCCCTTCCCTGGCACACAAACAGAGCTGGTGGAATGCAGTCGGCTGGCACGAAGAGGGAGCTTTTGGAGAAAAAAAAAAACCGCCGGAGACTTTGGGAAGCCCACTTAAGCGCTGAAAAGCCCAGCTGGCACGCGAGGCTGAAACGCCCCTGGAAGGAATGCAGAGGCAGCCATCAACTCCGCCACCCCCCCTTCCCAGCCCTGTCGGGCAGCCTGCAGGGGGTGGAGCTCTTGGCATGAACCGGTGGAACAACTGTCTTGCACAAGGGGGGGGGGGGTAATATCTTTGTGGCCCGGCTAATCGTGCCAGGCAGGGCCTCCCGACATAACCAGGATGGAGCCCACTTGGTGAAGAGAAACCGGCAGAAGTGGGAGACGGGGAGGCCGAAGAGATTGGGGCTCTGCAGGGTGGGAGAGAGAGAGAGATGGGGCTGCCCTCTCCCTGGAGACCCCCCAAAGCAAACCCATTAGAAGGCGGCTTTATTGGCAGTGGAGGTCTTTCTTGGCACCGGGTAGGGACCAGGGGTGGGCTTCAAAGATTTTAGCAAGGGGTTCTTTGCCCGGTTGCTGGATGGGCGTGGCCATGGTGGGCGTGGCCTAGTTGGCCTCCTGAACCACAGTGTGGAGAAGGCGTGTTTTTGCCCTCCCCGGGCTCCGGAGGTTTTTCTTGAGCCTCCGGGAGGGTGAAAACGGCCTCCCCAGGCTCCGGAGGCCCTCTGGAGGCCGGAAACGGGCCCAAAAACCTTCTCGAATTTCCAGTAGGTTTTTTGCCCCCCCCCCCACGAGAGCCCTGCACTTACCTGCATCCAAAACAGGCCGTGTGGGGACTCCGGGGAGGGGAGGGATGGGCAGGGCCAGCCAGGAGTGGGATTTGGGGGTTCTCCAAACTGCACAGAATCTTAGCTAGAGGTTCTCCCGAACCCCTGCGAACCCCCAGCAGCCCCCCCGCAACCCCCGGTGGGGTCCTTCCTCAGCTCTGCCAAGCTGCATCTTGGAGTAGGACAAGCCGGGAAGGGACTCGAGACATGCTCAGCAACGGAGCTGTCATTTCTCCTCCAAGGAAGAATCCGTCTTCTCCACCAGCAGCCCTTTTGAAGCTATCGGAAGAGGACCATGGCTTTTCAGCGGTTTTGAATCCATTCCAGCCTTCAGGCTTTGTGGGTTTTTAAAAACCAAGGACCGGCCTTCTGAAAAATATCTTGCTTAGCTGTTGGAAGCAACGGTGGGAGCAAGTCACGAGCTGGGGGTCGGTTTCAATCAATCAATCAATCAATCAATCAATCAGAATAGAGCTGGGAGGGACCTTGAAGGTCTTCTACTCCAGCTTCAGATAAGTGATTGTCCTCCAGTGATGGAGCACCCACAACTTCTGGTGGCAAGCTGTTCCACTGGTTAATTGTCCTCACTGTTAGGAAGTTTCTCCTTAATTCCAGGTTGCTTCTCTCCTTGTTTAGTTTCCACCCATTGCTTCTTCTCCTGCCTTCGGGTGCTTTAGAAAATAAATTGACCCCTTCTTCTTTCATACCGCTTTCGTACAATTTCATACCGCTGCTTCTAATCTGCGGGAATTAAAACCCTCTGCTTTTTCTCACAGGTTCCTTCCTCTGCTCAAAATTGTTTTCTCTCACCGCGACCCCTGCCCCCTCCTGCTTTTTCAGCCATAAAATAAAAAAAAACAAACCATAATCCATCGAAGAGAATTTTTGTAGCTCAGGGTCCTTGGTGCTCTCTGAGCTTGGTTGTCTTCTTGCAGATTTTTCACCACCCAAACATCATGCACCATACTGATAATGTTCCCTAGCTGGGTCATGAAACGTCTCCAAGGAAACAACCAAGTTCAGAGACCCCCCCCCCCCAAGGACCTCTTATAAACCATCAAATATGTTAAGCCACCATCCTTGTTTCTTCTAGGCCTTTCCCCTGGAGATATTCTGGCTCCAACTTTGTACCACGGTTACTATATCAGGCCCCGGATCAACAAACAGCTGGAACGAGGGATTTCAGAGGTCACCCTCAATGAACACAAATTCCAGGTTTTCCTTGACGTCTGCCAGTTCACCCCCGATGAAATCGCTGTCCGCACCGTGGACAACCTCCTGGAGGTGACGGCCCAGCATCCTCAGAAGGTCGACCGACATGGATTCATCTCTCGTGAATTCACCCGGACCTACATCCTTCCCTTGGATGTCGATCCTTTATCAGTCAAAGCCACCGTGACTCACGATGGCATCCTGAGCGTTGAGGTCCGGCGGACGGGGAAGCAACTGAAGGCCAAAGTCAACGAGGTGGAAGTCACCTGCCAAGGACAACCTGAAAGGAAAGAAGGAGGTTCAGGAGAGATCTCAGATCCCTAAAACATCCTTCTAGGATGACCTAATCTTGGTCAGTTTGAGTAGGTGAGTCTGGAAGTGGTCTGGAAAAGGTCATGTCCAGTTGGTCTCCTTGGCCTCTTCTTCTCCTCCTCCTCCCCAAATATCTAGGGCTTTCATTCCAAGAAGCTTCTCCCACCAGGTCTTCAGAGCTACAGCTTATCTTTCCAGATGTCTTCCAACCCTTCTTTCATCGAAATATAATTCCCAGGATTAGGATGGAAGACAGTAAAGGCCACCGCACCAGTTTGAAACCTGTGATATGGGTAAACCGGATTCCTTTTCGGGTTTTTTTTTTTTTCATTTTGAAGGGGTTCCATAATTCCTACCATTTTTTCTGCCAATGGGCTAGGCTGATGGGAGTTGTGGTCCAAAGCATTTGGAAGACCAGTAGATTGGAGAAGATGGCTCTCACAATGTCACTGACGTTAAGACAGTCTCAAAATGATTAAACCTTACTTTCTTTACCAAAGAATTAATCAGCCTCCTTGTTAGTTTAACTACCCTTCATAATTCCTTCCATTTTCAAATGATCGGCCCTTTTTGTTTCGGAATTCTGTAAAGCTTTATTTACTACCCTTTCTTTTGTTCTTAGCTTCTTTTACTTATCCATTGATGATTAAATGAGATTTTAAAATAATATATAAATAAATAAATAAATAAAGCAAAGAGCCTGCTTTCAGAACTATTGATGAATCATAACTTGGGAGAGGAAAGTAAGTAAACAAATAAACGCAAATAGTTCAACGCAGAGTCATAAAAAATCCCACGTTCATCTAACTCTAGATTACTTAGCTAAAGTTTTCATCCAATCAACTTTTCCCATCATACTGACATAAAGCAAATTTTCCTGTCTCGAATGGAATGGAATGGAATGGAATGGAATGGAATAGAATAGAATAGAATAGAATAGAATAGAATAGAATAGAATAGAATAGAATAGAATAGAATAGAATAGAATAGAATAGAATAGAATAGAATAACAGAGTCGGAAGGGACCTTGGAGGTTTTCTAGTCCAACCCCCCCGCTTAGGCAGGAAACCCTACATCACTTCAGACAAATGGTTATCCATTAACAATGAAGTTTGATAAGCTGCATAATATTTGCATTACTCATCATTGATCACATTTAGCCAATCCATTGAAATCATTAGGGTTACAAATTAGATTTGTGCGGCCCGCTAAGCTAAAATTTGGCTAGCAAGTTTGCAGTTCCCTGCTTCATTTGAAGAGTTTCAGAGTTCATAAAGAAGTTTTAAGAAAGTATTATGCCCAAACCATGGCCTGTTGTTTCTCTTACAAGCCCCAATTTAAACATTTCTAAACCATTGCAAACCACCGTTCCTTGAAGACCAAAAAGCCAGGAGTAAAGCCATTCATATTTATTTATTTATTTATTTATTTATTTATTTATTTATTTATTTATTTATTTATTTATTGGTTCGATTTATATGCCGCCCTTTTCCGGAGACTCAGGGCAGCTTACAATGCATTAAGCAATAGCCTTCATACTTTTGTATATACCTGCTTAGTAGGGATTTCGGCCCCCCCAAGCGGTGTTCTTTTTTATACAAAGTCAGTTTATTGCCCCCACAGTCTGGGTCCTCATTTTACCTACCTCGGAAGGATGGAAGGCTGAGTCAACCTTGAGCCTGGTGAGATTTGAACTTGCAGTAATTGCAGGCAGCTGGTGTTACTTAACAGTGCTTTAGTCTGCTGCACCACCAAGGCTCTTATATGATGCTTTACCCTGCAGTCTTTGGTTAGCATAGCTGCCCCTGCAGATAGAAGGGACCACATACAGTAGGCACAGTTGTGCAACTTGTGTTAGACATACAGATAATCCTCGATTTACAACCACAACTGAGACCAAAATTACTGGTGTTGAGCGAGACAGCTGTTAAGTCAATTTTGTCCTATCTTACGACCTTTTTTCAACGCCATTCTGACTTCAAATGGCCACGAAACGAATGGTCGAAAGCTGAGGAGTCCATAATTGTGGGGAATCGTGTTCTTGGGGGCCTCCCTAAACCGAATTGTGATCTGGGTTTTCTCTCCGTGATCGAGCCAATTGCAACCACAGACCCAATTTTTTTGGGAACGACTTGGGGTTTGATGTTTATGGGGATTCAAAGACCACCGGCGTATTTTCACTGGGGAGAAAAAACACATTCTTTGGCTGGAGGGCCCGTCCAACTCACAGCTTGTTTGTGTTTCAGTGCAATGAGAAACAGCCAGCCCTAAAGCCACAACCGAAAAGAAAGCACAATTTTGAGTCGCAGCCACTGACCCACATAATTCGGAAAGCTCGCTGCAATAACAACTCCGGCTGCGTGAAACCTGTCTGCAGTGCGGAATTCTAATTACATTTGTGTGTGTGTGTTTTTTTTTTAACAATTTTTTTTTTAAAGCTAGCTTGTCCACTTTTGGATTTTCTGGACAGGGAGTGAAGTGCAACGCCGAATGGGCCTCTCTAATCATGGGAGCATCTTCCGAAAAACGTTCATTTCCTGCCGGCCATCGGACCCCCAAATGGTTTTCACAAGTTTTATAAATTATTCAGGTCACCCTCATTGCCTTTGATTCCAAGAGCAACGCACGAGATTTTCCAGGTTTGTTCTGACAAAATCTTGGCAGAGGCAAATTGGAGAGACAAGGAAATTGGATCGCTAAGCAATGAATTTTAAATACAAATTTTAATCGGTTTAAGTTATGGGGTATTTTAAATTCAGCCAAATTATTTAATTCGTTTTTAATCTATTTTAAATTTTTGTATCTCTGTGTTTTATCTTCTGGCTGTTCACCGCCCTGAGTCCTTCGGGAGAAGGGCGGTATAGAAATTTAATAAAATATAAATATAAAATATAAAATGAATTACAGGAGCAAGAATTTGGACCTCTGTCCGTTAGTTAACATTCCACGTGTTCTTCCTAAGAAAGGCATTTGGGACAGCGCTTAAACATTTGCTCCACCGGTTAATCTATTCGCCGTAAATTGGACTTCGCTTTCCCCGAGGACCCAAATCTTTCTGGAGTCCAGAAATTCCTTTGATCTGATCTTCCACGGCTTGGCACGGTGCCCTCTCCCGTTTGGCGCTCAACGATGGCTGACCCCTCATCTCCCACATGGACCCCCCCTTGCCTCCATCCCCCCCTACTCCCTACTAAAACGCAGGTCTTACCTTTGGATGCCTGCTCACCGGCTGGATTTGATCAGGAAAGCACAAAAAAAAAAAACCACAAAAACACACCCGAGGGCACTCTTAAGCGGGGGCTCTTTTGTGCCCACAGACGTGTTATGAAAAGGGAATGTGAACAGGCAGCCAAGACTAGCTTGGTGGCGGAGGGGAGGGCAGGACAGGGAGGGGAAACAGGGTTGTTGAGAAAGCTTTTTTGTTTCTGCACTCAAGTGAAAAGCTACTCCAGGGACACAAACCCAGGGGGTGGACGGGACCTAGACGAGCAGCTTTGCAAAATGTGGGGTTTTTTTTTTGCATTTTCCTGTCCGGTTCCAGCCGTACAAAAATCACCATACAGGCTGTCCTGCACTCACAAAACCACGATTGAATCTAAAAATTTATCCTGCTGAGAAATTTGTTACTTTAGTTAGTTAATTTAGTTAGTTAGCGAGTTTTCTGAGTTTTTTTGGGGTGGGGGCACCTTTGTTAAGTGAATGACTGCGGTTCTTAAATTAGGAACCCGGTTGTTAAGCGAATCGGGTTTCCCAATGGACATTGCTCGGCAGGAGGTCGCAAAAGCTTTGCGACCTTGGTAGTACAGTGGTTTAAAGCACCCTGTTATTAACACAGCTGCCCGCAATTACTGTAAGTTCGAATCTCGCCAAGGCTCAAGGTTGACTCAGCCTTCCATCCTTTCTAAGGTAGGTGAAATGAGGACCCAGTTTGTGGGGGCAATAAGCTGACTTTGTATAAAATATACAAAAGTATGAAGGCTATTGCTTAACGCATTGTAAGCCGCCCTGAGTCTCCGGAGAAGGGCGGTATATAAATCAAATTTAAAAAAAAGGGGGGGGATCACATGACCCCCTCCGGGACATGCTTGCATTATGGGTCTGGGGCAGCAGTGGGTTTAAATTTTGTTCGCTACCGGTTCGCTCGTGGGCGCGCAACGCTTCTGTGCATGTGCAGAGCCTCCCGCTGATTAAACTTCTATGCCGCCCTTCTTGCCTAGAGGCAATCAATCATCATCATCATCATCATCATCAAACAACCCCATAATCCCTTGCAGGGTGAAGTCTGGGCAACTGAATGGAGCAGAGCATTTTAATGGCCGGATGCCTTTTTTGTCGCCAATGAGGAGTTTTGTTCAGCAGATATATTCTCAGTGTGCCCAGAGAAAGAAATATCTGTAGAGGCAATCAATCACTCAATCACCATTATAAAACCTTAAAATAATAAATGGTAGCAGTATTACTATTACTAAACACTCAAATTGGTTTAAAATTTTATCATTTATTTTATAGACTTGGGGGTTTTAAATTGGGAAGCCAATGATTTAATTCTTTTTAATTATCTTAACTTTTGTATTGTATGTATTTTTAATTTTGGCTGTTCACCGCCCTGAGTCCCTTCTGGGAGAAGGGCGGTATACAAATTAAATTAATAATAATAATAATAATAATAATAATAATAATAATAATAATAATAATAATAATAAAACACCAAGACGGCCAGGAAGGGTGAATGACGTACAGGGGATGAGGTGGAGAGATTCAACCTAGAAATAAGGAGGAAATTTCCTGACAGGGAGAACAATCAACCTATGGAACAGCTTGCCACTGGAGCATCATCACTGGAAGCTTTCAAGAAAAGATTGGACTGCCATCGGTCAGAAATGGAGTAGGGTCTCCTGCTTGGGCGGCGGGTTGGACTAGATGACCTACAAGGTCCCTTCCAACTCCGTTAACCCCCCACCCCAGAATAATACGGCTCCATCGGGGTCCCAAGCCAGTTGGCCGAGCTAAGTCTCCAGGCCCTTTCCGAACGCCATGGGGATGGGTGCGGATCTCACCTGAGTGGGGGGGGGCACGATGTTCCAGAGGAGGGGTCTCCAACCATGGCAACTTTAAGCCTGGCAGACCTCAACTCCCAGAATTCCCCAGCCAGGTGGGAGACCCCTGTTCCAGAGGGAGGGAGGAGGGTGGGATATAAACATTTTTGAATGTCTCCTCTGAGGTTTCGTCCACCTGGCCGTTGCCCCCTCCTCTTAGCAAAGGGTTTTCATTAAAGAAAACACCCTGACAGGTGTCAATCTCTCTCCTTCTACCTCTCCGCCGCCTGCCAAATGATGGGAGGTGATGGACAGGCTGGGCCTCCTTCCCAGGGTGTCAAAGTCTGGGTTGGGGGGTGGGGGGTGATGGCTCCAGAGGTCCACCTGTTGCTGCTGTTCTCGGAAGGGTTGCCCCCTCCCCATTTAACAGCTGCGCGTAATGTAGGGAGCCGCAATCCAACAGGGCTGCTCCCCCCCACCCTCCTGCAAAACGCAGCCTTTCCTGTTGGATGTCCTGTTTTTCTGCTTTCTTTGGGGATCTGGGGTGGGGTGGGGAGTGTAGGAGAGGATCTCCAGGGATCTGGAAGGAAGCCACCAGGAAGATCTGCTGGTCGTGAAAAGCTGTGTACACCCCCCCCCAAAAACCTCTCTGCTCCCCCTCCCCACTTAGAAAATGTATTTATGCCCGTCCCAATGGGTAGAGCGTCTTTCTGGGGAGTGTGCCAGCAGCACGGGGGTCCCTAAAATGGAAAGTGGGGCAAAAAAGTCAAAATGGCGGCCATCACAGCGCCTCCAAAGCCACACAGCTTCAATGGCGGCATTGGGGCTGTCACCCTGGCCCTGGCCCCGCCCCAAATCAGCTGCCCCAGTGGGGACTTTCTGGGCGGAGAAGGCCTCCCAGCTCTTTCCTTGCGACAGCTTAAAGGTTGTGGATGATGGGACTGGAATGACTGAGGATGATGGGGCAGGATGAGGAGGACGGCATGATGGAAGCGGAAAGGTTGTGGATGATGGGGCAGGAGGGGGATGCTGGGAGTGGAAAGGTTGTGCATGATGGGGCAGAATGCTGGAAGCAGAAAGGTTGTGGATGATGGGGCAGGATGAGGATGCTGGAAGCATAAAGGCTGTGGATGATGGGGCAGAATGCTGGGAGTGGAAAGGTTGTGGATGATGGGGCAGGATGAGGATGCTGGAAACCGAAAGGTTGTGGATGATGGGGCAGGATGAGGATGCTGGAAGCAAAAAGGTTGTGGATGATGGGTATGGAAAGGTTGTGGATGATGGGGCAGAATGCTGGAAGTGGAAAAGTTGTGCATGATGGGAGTGGAAAGATTGGGGATGATGGTGCAGGGTAGGGATGTTGGGAGCATAAAGGTTGTGGATGATGGGGCAGGAGGGGGATGCTGGGAGTGGAAAGGTTGTGCATGATGGGGCAGAATGCTGGGAGTGGAAAGGTTGTGGATGATGGGGCAGGATGAGGATGCTGGGAGTGGAAAGGCTGTGGATGATGGGAATGGAAAGGCTGTGGATGATGGGAGCATAAAGGTTGTGGATGATGGGGCAGGAGGGGGATGCTGGGAGTGGAAAGGTTGTGCATGATGGGGCAGAATGCTGGGAGTGGAAAGGTTGTGGATGATGGGGCAGGAGGGGGATGCTGGGAGTGGAAAGGTTGTGCATGATGGGGCAGAATGCTGGGAGTGGAAAGGTTGTGGATGATGGGGCAGGATGAGGATGCTGGGAGTGGAAAGGCTGTGGATGATGGGAATGGAAAGGCTGTGGATGATGGGAGCATAAAGGTTGTGGATGATGGGGCAGGAGGGGGATGCTGGGAGTGGAAAGGTTGTGCATGATGGGAGTGAAAAGGTTGTGGATGATGGGGCAGGATGAGGATGCTGGAAGCGGAAAGGTTGTGGATGATGGGAGCGGAAAGGCTGTGGATGATGGGAATGGAAAGGTTGTGGTTGATGGGAATGGAAAGGTTGTGGATGATGGGGCAGAATGCTGGAAGCATAAAGGTTGTGGATGATGGGGCAGAATGCTGGGAGTGGAAAGGCTGTGGATGATGGGGCAGGGTGGGGATGTTGGGAGCAAAAAGGCTGTGGACGATGGGAGCGGAAAGGCTGTGGACGATGGGAGCGGAAAGGCTGTGGATGATGGAGCCGAGAGCGCTGAGGAGGGTCTCCGTGGGAAGGCGCCCTCCGCGGGGGCCGAAAGTGGGGAAACGCCCCTTCTGGCCGCCGCCCCCCGGCCGAGCCCCGAGCCCCCCGCGCCGCCCGGCAGCGCCGCCAGCAGAGGGCGGCCGGGAAACCCGACACCTCCGCCCTCCTCCGCCTCCTCCTGCTCGCCCGCGGCAGGGCTGCCATCCCGAGGCCGAGCCGGGACCAGGAAGCGGCGGCCACCGCCATGGGGAACCGCTGCGGCTGCTGCGCCGGCCGGTGAGTCCGCGGGGAAGAGACCCCCCCCCATGCAACCTCTGCCCATGCACAGAGCGCCGGGAGGGAGGGAGGGAGGGAGGGAGGGGGCTTCTCTCGCTCCGGCCGCGGAGGATGGGCTTTGTGTTCCCAGAGCCCTGGGGGAGAGGAAGGGGGAAGGAAGAGGTTTCTGGGAGCGGCTCTCGGCTCAGCTGGCGCGGCTCCCGGGCACACACACACAACACACACACACACAAATACACAAACACACACACAAACACCCCCCCCAAACACACACACGGATAAACACACAGAACACACACAAATAACAAATACACACACACACACAAACACTCACAAACACCCCAAACACACACAGACAAACACAAACACATGCACACAAACCCACACACAGATAAACACACAGAACACACACACACAAACAACAAATACACACACACACACACACACAAACACCCCAAACATACACACAGATAAACACACAGAACACACATACACAAATAACAAATACACACACACACACACACAAACACTCACAAACACCCCAAACACACACACACACAGACAAACAAACACACAAACAGAAATACACACACACACATACAAACACACAAACACACACAAACATACACAAACACACACAAATCCACATACCCCAAACCCACACCCCCCACACCCCAAACACACACACACAAATACACACACAGAGAGACAAACACACACACACACACACACACACACAAACACAGAAGCTCTCTTGGGGCCAAACTTGAAGGGGTGGGGGTTACTCCCTTCTAGTCTCCCTCCCCCCCTCCCCCGGTGGAATTTGGGATTTTAGCTTCTGGACCCCAGGAGCCTCCAAGCTTGGGAACTTTTAAGACTTGTGGACTTCAACTCCCAGAATTCCCCAACCAGCAAGGAATTCTGGGAGTTGAAGTCCACACACATCTTAAAGCAGCTACCTGCTGGCTGGGGAATTCTGGGAGGTGAAGTCCATAAGTCTTAAAAGTTCCCAAGGTTGGACACCCCTGCTTTAAGACTCTCTATTATTTTTTTTTGTGGGGGGGGTCGGGGGGTCTCCTAAAGTCCTGCACCCCCTGATCCTGGGCCAATTCCCTTTGCTTTCTAGCAGATCATTTTTTCTGGGAAAATTCGCTTTTTAGCTTCATGGAAAAGGCAATCCAGCTGCTGGGGCCAAATGGGAGGAAACAGCGTCACCTAGTGGAGATGCAAGGAAGTGTCGCACTGATTGGGGAGAGGAGTTTAATTCTGGCAATTAATCTTGGCTGGTGGGGGAGCATGATCTCTTCCCTCCTTCCTATATGCCCATTTGGAGCCCCCCCCCAAAGTTGACAATATTTTCCTTAGTCCTAATTCAGCCCTCACCTCCTATCAAGAATTGCCCCAAATCACGAATATATATATATATATATATCTGTAGGTCTTTGGTTATTCGGTTTTCTCCCGCGTAAAATTGGAGGTGTCTTGGCAACGTTTCAACGAAGTCTCATTCGTCATCTTCAGGCTGGTGTTTTCGGCTTCGTGCTTCTAGGAGCAATGTGACACTGTGCTTCTAGGAGCAATGCAACATTGCTCCTAGAAGCACGAAGCCGAAAACACCAGCCTGAAGATGACGAATGAGACTTCGTCGAAACGTTGCCAAGACACCTCCAATTTTACGCGGGAGAAAATCCGAATAACCAAAGACCTACATACAAACACCTGCGAAAACCTCAGAATATATATATATATATATATATATATATATGTATGTATGTATGTATGTATGTATGTATATATATATATATGTATGTATATATATATATATAAAAAAAATCTATGCCTCCCTGTTGAATGGTTACTTTGGAAGCATTGATTTTTTTTTCTTTTACATAAAAAATAAGAACCCAGTGCTTATAATATTTATTTACTAAATTCATACATCAAGGTCAATGTTGAATTTTGGGGGGTTTCTTCTTACGTGGGGTGTATATCCCCAAGATTGAACATGGACCTAGAACGGAGTTTCTTAACCTCCGCAGCTTGAAGATGGGCGCTGACTTCAACTCCCAGAATTCCCTAGCAACACAGCTGGCTGGGGAATTCTGGGACTTGAAGTCCACGCTGTCTTCCAGCTGCAGAGGTTGGGGAAAGGATCTATTTGAGGCGGGGGCCAGCCTCTGCCATCTATTTCTTTCGCTCCCCTACAAAGAGAAAAGCGATCTGGAAAAGCGATCTGGGCCCTTTTCATTCTTTGCCCGAGATGCCAACGATGGAGCGCCAATGATTATGCCCCACTCCGATTCAAGGCCGAGCTATTTAAGGCAGTCTTGGCATTGGCCTCCCCTGCTGTTCCCTGTTCCTAAAAGGGCAACAGGCCCTTTTGTCTTTCAGGGGAGATGAAAAGGGCTGCAGGGGCTTCTTAGCCAGCCCAGGGACCCCCCTTCCCTGCAGTGGGGGGGGGGAGAGGGAGATGTCCCTGGAAGGGGACAGAATGGGGCGGGGAGGGTCTTGAATTCCCCACCGCCAAAGAAAGCTGCAGAACAGCTCATCTTATTTAGAGGAGATCCTTCTCCTTGCTTGGAGGGTTGAAAAAAAGGGGGAGGGTCTCTTTAGGGCGTCTGAGCATGATGGGTTTGTTGGTTGCTGCGTCTCTGGATATCCCTCCCCCATCCTCCTTTCATGAAGGTGGGGGGTTGCGGCTACCAAGACTAGAACTGAGTGTCTGTTCAGCAGAAGGTCATCCAGCTGCTGTTTTGACTCGCTGCCCAGCTGCCCTTGGCATTTTTACAGAGAAAGGAGGGTGGGGATGGGGGAGTCCGCCACAGCCAGGGTTGGGTTCTCAGGGGTTCGGGAGAACCTCTAGCTAAGATTCTGTGCAGTTCGGAGAACCCCCAAATCCCACTTCTGGCTGGCCCCGCCCATCCCGTTCCTCTCTTCCCAGGAGTCCCCACGCGGCCCGTTTTGGATGCAGGGAAGTGCAGGGTGTGCGCGGAGGCTCGGGGAGGGCGAAAAACGGGCCTACTGGAAGTGCGGGAAGACCAGAAACGGACCTGTGGCCTAGTCGGCCTCCTGCACCATGGCGGGTGGGGGGGGGGCGCGTTTTTGCCCTCCCTGGGCTCCGGAGGCTTTCCTCAAGACTCCGGGAGGGTGAAAACGGCCTCCCCAGGCTCCGGAGGCCCTTTGTGGGGAGGGAGGGAGGCCCTCTGCAACGGGAGGGGGAGATTTTAAAAGACCCCCCCCCCCAAACAAGAGCGCTGCTACTACTGGTTGCTACTTTGGGGTCCCTGACAGCAGCACCATCAACAGGAAGGAGCAAGCAGGACATGTTTTTAAAAAGTATTGTATTTTAAAACTATCCCGTTTTAAAGGCATGGCCGTCTCTCAGAAAGGACCGACCGGTTTGGGCTAAATAGACCAAGGAGGGGAATTCCCTGCACTCTTTCATGTCTTACGGTGCAAGTTTTCAGACCTCTATCCTTTTTTTCTTTTTCTTTTTTTTTCTTAAAAGAAAAAAAAAATCTCCTTTTCTTGTTGCTGGGAAACTGACATGGAATTGAATGTGAAACTCAACAGGCAAAAACTATTCAGAAAGCCACTCCTCGTCATCCAAGCTGCTCCCAGGACTCCATAATGTAGAGAGACCGAATGTTGTAAGAGGTGGGGTGGCGGTAGCAAACCCCCAAAAGAGGAAAGGGAAGATTTGAGTTGCTCCCCTCCGGGTGGAGGTTTCAAAGTTTTTGTAGCAGGACTTCCAGATTCTGGAACAGCTTTGTTCCCTAGGCCATCCGTCTGGTCAACTCGCAAGATTGGTTTTTCTCGCCATGAACATGTATACATCCGGACTAGGCTGTGTTGCTTCTCTGTGTCATATAATATGCGTGGTTATATACATAATTTTAAGGGATGCGGTGGCTCAGTGGCTAAGATGCTGAGCTTGTCGATCAAAAGGTCGGCAATTCGGCGGTTCGAATCCCTAGTGCCGCCTAACGGGGTGAGCTCCTGTGACTTGTCCCAGCTTCTGCCAACCTAGCAGTTTGAAAGCACGTAAAAAATGCAAGTAGAAAAATAGGGACCACCTTTGGTGGGAAGGGAACAGCGTTCCGTGCGCCTTTGGCGTTGAGTCATGCCGGCCACATGACCACGGAGACGTCTTTGGACAGCGCTGGCTCTTTGGCTTTGAAATGGAGATGAGCAGCGCCCCCTAGAGTCGGGAACGACTGGAACGCATGTGTGAAGGAAACCTTTACCTTTATAAATAATTTTATATTTATTTATTTATTTATTTACTTACTTACTTACTTACTTATTTATCTTGCCATGTTTATGTAGTGTAAAATTGGTGCTGACCCTTTGAGAGATGTGTGCGATGAAATTTCATTTTTAATGTATGCCAATTAGTGTACATTCAAAGTGACAATAAAGTTATTCTATTCTATTCTATTCTATTCTATTCTATTCTATTCTATTCTATTCTATTCTATTCTATTCTATTCTATTCTATTCTATTCTCTATACACGCACACTGTTTTGTTATTCGCTTCTTGGCCTTTTGGCTAGCAGTAACATAGCAGTAACATAGTTGGAAGGGACCTTGGAGGTCATCTAGTCCAACCCCCTGCCGACCCAGGAGACCTGTACTAGGGATTTGAACCGCTGAACTGCCAACCCTTCTGATCGACAAGCTCAGGGTCTTAGCCACTGAGCCACCTATTCAGGCGATAGATCAAATGCTATTTGCAAAACAGTAACGAAACCGCTGTCATAATTTGAATCCTCTCAAAATTCATTTGTGCCTCTTTCTCTTCTTTTCTGAAAACAGCAACTGCCCTTCGCTGTTGAAGAGGGACAAAGAAAAACCAGGTAAGCCATGCAGATGCATTTATTAATTTATCCCATTTACAGGCCCCAGGGAGTCTGGATAAGCCAGCATAAAATGGCAACAAGGCAGGAAAATCATCATGGCCACAGATTGGAGATGGCTGGACCGACGTGACAGGGATCTGTCCAGTATTCCGGGGCGAAGAAACATCTGAATTCAGCCTCTCTGCTTAGGCATCGTTTTTCCTGAGAGTAAATTTAAAAAAAAAACCTGCCTGGGGGAAACTGATTCTTGCAAAACAGCTTCGGTGAGAGTTTGCAAAGAAACAAGCAGAAAATTCTGCTTGGGATCCTGCTGGGCTGAACCCTGACATGGGCATTGTAGTCCAGGACACCTTGAGGCTTCATGGGAACGGCACACCAAAGGGATGAGTTGGGGTGGGGGACCTATTGGGTTAAAAATTTGCAAAGGGCACAATGAAGGTTGTTGGCACTCAGCTGAGGATTATGACAATGGCATCACCCATCACATTCGTCTCCATCTCCGTGAATTGTTGTTTGAAGTGGTTTTCTTTTCTTTTTCTTTTTTTTGATGGTTTAATTTCACCCTGAGAATTTTAGTTTCGGGGCCAATTCTTTTCTTTTTGTTTAGAAACAAATGAGCAGCTAGCTAGGAGTTTTGCATTCACGCAAAATAACGCCAATATGCGGCTTGAAAACTTGCATTCTGAGAAGGCAAACCCACAACATAATTTTGCACAGTTTGTAATCGGTCAGGGATTTTGAACCCCAAGATGCTTAGTTTCAGATCTCTGGGTCCAGGGAGCTTAGATATGATTCTGGATTTAAATACAGATATTCTTCTCCAGGTAAGCTGTGGAAATTTCAGCCTGCTGCCCAGTTTTCCAAGATTTAATTGATTTCCCTAAATATGAAAACAGCCACGGAGTTTTCTCATTCTATTCAGATTCAAGGCTTCGTGATTTCAGAGGTCCAAGCGATGTCAATTCAGCAATTATCACCTTTTTTCTCCCCTACAGATACAAGGATCAGTAAGCCGAGTTTACAGACGCCAGAAATCAATAAGGTAAATAAATTCCCTTCTTAGGGAGAGACCTTCCGTTTTATTCCATAATTAATTTTTTTATTGAACCATGATTTACAGAATAAAAACATTCGAAGGAAAAAGAAAATACAAATAATCTTGACTTACATTCACATAGCAACCGATCAAAATTATAACGGCACTGAAAAAAAGCGACTGTCGACCGTTTTTCATACTTACGACCGCTGCAATCACGTGATCAAAATTCAGACTGTTTATAGCAACTGGTTCCTATTTATGATGGCCGCAATGTCGTGGGATCACGGGATCCCCTTTTGTGACCACCTGGACAAGGAAAATCAATGGATAATCCAAATTTACTTAACATCCGTGTGACCAAATTAACAGCTGCATTGATTGACTTAACAACAATGGCCATAAAAGTCGTAAAATGGGACAAAATTACACTGAACAAGTGTCTCACTTAGCAACAGAAATTTGGGGCTCAATTGTGTTCGTGGGGAGGGCTACCTGGAAGGGAAAGGGAAAGAAAATTTGTGAGAAAAGAGTAAGGAAACGAATGAGAAAGAAAGGAGAGAAAAGAGAGAAAAGGAAGATATAACATACAACGAAACAGCTCTCAATCTTTCTTACAGGGGTTATACGCAGGGGTGGGCTTCAAAAATTTTAGCAAGGGGTTCTTTGTTCGGTTGCTGAGTGGGTGTGGCCATGGTGGGCGTGGCCTAGTCGGTCTCCTGAACCACGGAGGGTGGGTTGTTTTTGCCCTCCCCGGGCTCTGAAGGCTTTCCTTGAGCCTCCAGGAGGGCGAAAACGGCCTCCCCAGGCTCCGGAGGCCCTCTGGAGGCTGGAAACGAGCCCATTTGCGGCCTTCCCAAACTTCCAGTAGGCCCATTTTTCGCCCTCCCCAAGCCTCTGTGCACGTCCTGCACTTACCTGCATCCAAAACGGGCCGCGTGGGGACTCCTGGGAGGGGAGGGGAGTGGTGGGTGGGGCCATTCAGGAGTAGGATTTGTGGGTTCTCCGAACTGCACAGAATCTTAGCTAGAGGTTCTCCCGAACCCCTGCGAACTTCAACAGCCCACCCCTGGTTATACATAGTCCTGTACTTACGACTACAACTGACCCCGAAATTTCTATTGTTTCATTTAATCCCAAAGGTCTGTCCTATGGGGTGCAAATTATCTTTTTATGTAGCTCACCTTCCTGGAGGGCAGAGTTTCCTCAATATTTTGTGCTCCTGTTAAGGAACGGAGAATGAGCACCAGTTGGCTTGTAAACTTCATATTCTTAAAAGTTTGACCTGAGCCTCAGTGATTTGATTTCTCTCTCTCTCTTTCTCTCTGTGCCAAGGGTCTTGAGGTGGCCCCCGTCTACGACGACGTCTCGGAGTTCCCAGTCTACGCCACGGTGAGCAAGCCGAAGAACATGAAGCTGGATGAAAGCAGCGTGCATTACGCCGACATTCAGGTCTTCGCCAAGCCCCGCGAACGCTCATCCCAGGAGGTGAAAAACTTCCAGTCACAGAATGCGACGGAATACGCCACCCTCAATTTCCCCCGAGCCCCCCTGAAATACGACAACAAGAATGGGACTCTGGTATAAGTGCCGAAGATGCTGTTAAATGACATCGAGAAACCGCAGGGGCTCAGTTGTTTCAGGGGGGGGGGGAAACAACCCATAGTCTGGATCAAGTCAGAATGGACTCTTGGAGGAAGGATTATTTTCTTGAGGGGGGGGGAGAAAATTAGCCCTTTGGGCAGTGGGATAAGTGAATAGGTTACAGAGGAAAAATGGCTTCTTGGATCGTGTTAACCAAGCAAGAGAGCAAGCTGGAGGACGAAGCCCAGCTGAAATACGGAGCAAGCAACATAAAAGTTTTGCAAGATTTTTTTTTTTTTAAAAAAAACCCTTCTCCAAGCAATCATTGCAGGATGTCTTTATATCAAGAGGATTTGTTTTTGATATAAAGGAGGGGGGGGAGAAAGCACACTACAGAAAACTTTTGAGGGGGCTCTTTGCTTGGACGTTCATTTGCAGCAATTCCTGGGGCAAAGGACGTATGAAATTTGGTGGGTGTTGGAAATGTTCTTCCATTGGTAAGGGAGGAAACTGGTACGGATTTTCCTTGTGTGTGTAACAAGTGGACGATTCCTTCGGCAGCTCAGCTCGTGAAGAAACAATGGCCCCTTTTCACCAGACTGAAAACCTAGCTCCCGGAGTGACCAGGAACGGAGCGATCTGTAACATTTTTTTATACAAGAGAAGATTCCCAGCATACCGTAAATTCCACGCAGTGAAATGGATCCAGGAAAAAAGACAACGACGATGTAAAATTATGCAAATTCCTCACGTGCTAAAATTAGATTATTTTCAAGGGGAAAAGAGGATCAGGGCATCCTGCTGCCTTCTTTAAAAATGTGTATCCTTGGGAGGAAATGTTTTGGAAATTATGGCGGGTGAGGACTTTGGCAAAAAGGTGTGAGCTCTTCACCTGTCTTCTTTCTACACGGCGAGATCATTGACCTATCTTTCTTTTAAAAGCAGTATTTCTCAGTTTTGGCCATTTTAAGATGGGTGGGCGTCAACTCCCAGAATTCCCCAGCTACTGTGGATCAGACAACTGAATAAAGAATTAACAGGAGTTGGAAGGGACCTTGGAGGTCCTCTAGTCCAGCCCCCCCCCCCAGTGATGGAGCACCTACAACTTCTGGAGGCAAGTTGTTCCACGGATTAATTGTTCTCACTTTCAGAAAATTCCTCTTTAATTCTGGGTTGTTTCTGACTTCTGGTTTCCACCCGTTGCTTCTTGTCCTGTCAACAATGATAGTGGTAAGAAGAGATGTCAGCAGAGAAGGATGACTATTGAAGAGGCTGACGCAAGGGGTAATCTTGTGGTCATTGTGCTTACAAAAAGACATGGGAATCCTTTGGATCATTCCATCCCTTGTTAAGACAGACAAGGGTGAACTCGATACTCCCCAACTCCTCTAGAGCCGTGGGACTACAGCTCTCCGATATTTGGGAGGTATTTAAATGGAGGAGAATAGCCTAGTGGGAATAGCAGACTCCCAAAAGGACTCACAATGTCGGAAGAGCGAAACAGCCTAAAGAAATCACCCTTGGCTCGTTTGCTGTTGGATACACACTACTGTTGAACTTCAAAATATTGTCCCAAATAAGATTTGTTGGTCTGTGTGTTTTCACAGCTAGTGAAACTAGGAGTGGAAGGCGTGAAATTCGCTTTCCAGATCAAACTTTGGACTCTGTCGAATAAATAGGGATTGGAGATACATCTGCTTGCCTGCTGTGGAAAATATACGAAGAAAAGTTTCTTTTATCTGCAGCTACTCCATAGAATTTTTAGCCTGCAAAATAATCTAGTTTACACCTTTGGCTAAAGAGGTACCATATATTTAACAGCTAATCCAATGTTTTGTGAAGAAGCACAAATAAATTGTCCTAAGTAACAGAGGAATTAGCTTTTTTTTTTTTTAAACAAACACTAAATAGCAGAAATGTGATCCCCAGTTTTGTTCTAAAAATTTTTTCCCCAATAATTTATGTTTATTATTTGCACTGAGTTTTATCAATCACGAAGGCACATTTTCTGTGTTTCTGAATCCTATTTATATTTATTGAACTGGAATGAGATCAGGTTAGAAATTGGGGTGAGATCTCTCAATGCTCGACCCGCTCGAATATTATTTTAAAAGAATCACAGCGCTAGTCCTCAAGGCACCTGGAAAGAATCTAAAAGATGTTGTGAAGTGGGTTTTGTTTTTTTTTAAATTTCTAAACTTTTTTTATGACTTTAAAAGGTTTTCTCAGGATTGTGAATATTGAGATTCACAGTGACAATAATTATATTTAATGTCAAAATAATTTGGTAAACACAGACCGGCATTTCGGTGCAATTTAAATGAAATATTGGAGGAGACAATATTTGCACAGAGCGTGAAGTATGAGGACTCTCCCAACTTAAAATAAACTGGGGAATAAAATAGATACCAGTTGTTTTAATGTTCATCTGATGCAGTTATGTTTGGGCAGGAACATCGGTGTAAGCCAAGAGCCATTCAAAAACAGAGATCCAGTGTGAACAAACCTTTGAAAGCATCACAACTAAATATGGGAATATTGTATGCTCTTTTTAAAGTATTAAATCCACTTTAAGGTATCAGTGGCTGGTTGTTTTCAAGCTAATTTATGCAACACTTTTACAGAAACGGCACAACAATGTCTTTTTTTAAAAAGAGTTAGCATCTGCAAACTCTTTGAATTCTATATGGATACAGGCAGGCTGATCAACCTGTTCATTTTAGCTTTGGAGATGTAACCTTGCAATAATTATCCTTCAATATCAGGGTTAATTTTTTGCAATAATTATCCTTCAATATCAGGGTTAATTTTTAGCCAGCCTCACTGATAAATTATGAATTGCTTAAGAGTATTTCAGCCTGAATGGGTATCATTCTAAAGTCCACGAGAATGGATGTGGGTGAAATGTTTTTCTAGAACTTCCGAAGGGATGTTTTGTTTTATTTTATTTGGCCCCATTTTTTTTTTTTTTTTAATTTGATTTATATGCCGCCCTTCTCCGGAGACTCAGGGCGGCTTGCAATGCATTAAGCAATAGCCTTCATTCTTTTGTATATTTTATACAAAGTCAGCTTATTGCCCCCACAAACTGGGTCCTCATTTCACCTACCTTAGAAAGGATGGAAGGCTGAGTCAACCTTGAGCCTTGGAGAGATTCGAACCAGCAGAAATTGCAGGCAGCTGTGTTAATAACAGGGTGCACTAAACCCTTGTACTATCAAGGCTCTTTTTGCTGGTGTTTACATTCACACATGCTTTTCATAATGAACAACTCTTGATCTGAGCACAGGCTGTTTTCTCTTGCAAATAATTGGAGTAACTGGACAGTTTCCGTTGGCAAAATCATAATAAAACGGAGCAATTACTCTGTTAACCATTATATGAAGGAAATGGATTCTGGGATTCTTTTCAGCAGCCCCCAAGCTGAAAGGTATTAAAATCTGTGTATCCCTTTTTTCTAATTATCAATATTTGTTAAGACGAATAGTTTAATAACCCTAGAAGTTCTACTAAGAGGAAAATTTTCTGGGAAGTAAGTCTGTGTTAAAAGGTCTGTTTTCTTCCTCCTTGCGTGTTTAGAGAAATTATTGGAGGTAGTTAATAATTTCCTGGCTCCTGGTTCATGAGCTGCACCTTTTATTACAGAAGAATAAATATTTTTTATAGTTAACCCTGGCGGCTCTGTTGATTTTATTATGGGGGAAAATGTCATCCTTCCCCTGGGTTCCTTTTCCTTTCCTTTTTCCTTTCCTCCTTTCCTCCTTTCTTTCTTTCTTTCTTTCTTTCTTTCTTTCTTTCTTTCTTTCTTTCTTTCTTTCTTTCTTTTTCTTTCTCTCTCTCTCTCATTTCTTTTTTCTTCCCTTCTCCCTTTCTCTCCCTTTCTCTCTCTCTTTTCTTTCCTCTTTCCTTCCTTTTCCTTTCCTCCTTTCTTTTTTTTTCTCTCTTGTTTCTTTTTTCTTCCCTTCTCCTTTTCTCTCCCTTTTTCTCTCTCTTTTCTTTCCTCTTTCCTTCCTTTTCCTTTCCTTCTTCCTTTCCTCCTTTCTTTCTTTTTCTCTCTCTTGTTTCTTTTTTCTTCCCTTCTCCCTTTCTCTTTCACTTTTCTTTCTTCTTTCCTTTCTTCCTTCTTTCTTCTTTTCTTTCTTTCTTTCTTTCTTTCTTTCTTTCTTTCTTTCTTTCTTTCTTTCTTTCTTTCTTTCTTTCTTTCTTTCTTTCTTTCTTTCTTTCTTTCTCTCTCTCTCTCTCTCTCTCTTTCCTTTCTTCTCTTATCATCAAGGTGGATTGCCTATTGGGTTAACTCCTTCTCACTTGGCTTTTACCAGCAAGTTGCAAACAACTGCCTCCCTCTTGGTGTGTTTGTGAGATCACACCCTCCAACTTCACATCCCAAGGAGGGGCCATGCATCAAACAAATTCCCAGTCGGGGTGTGTGCATGTATTTATATTTTATATTTATATTTGTAATTCATTTCCATCCGGCTCTCCAAAAGCGACTCCGGGCACCTTGCAAATGATCAGAAAAACACACACACACACACACACACACACACACACACACACACACACACACACACACCCACACACACACACACACACACACACACACACACACACACACACCAGCCAAAAACATCACCACAACTCAAATTGACAGCAACCCCGACTCTAAACGGAGCTCTGCAGCCAGTTCGGCTCGTGCATTCTGCTTTTGGCGATCCTTTTTGACAGCCAGCCTGTCAGCCGAGCCTGGGTGCAAAAGGGGCGTGTTGTGTTGTGTTGTGTTTGTGTCATTTAATCTGGATTTAAAATGAAGCTTTCTGCAAGAGGGAGGGAAGGAGGATGCGGTTTGCGCTCCAGCCGCCAGGGGTCGCCGCGGCGCGCGTCTCCAAGGCAACGGGAACGCGCTGGGATGGCCGGCTGATCCCGGGAGGCGATGCAACCCCTCCGGGCCCGGCCTGGCGTTGCTGCTGGCGGGCAGACCCCGAAGGTGGGTCCTGGGGGCGAAGAGCGCCCAGTATTGGGTCCATGGGGGCTGGGCCCCCGAGCCTGGCCTCCTCTGGGGCTTCCCTTGACCGGGCCAGGCCGCTTTTCCAAGAAGGGGGTGGGTGGGGGGTGGGTGGGGGTCTTTCCAGGGTTGCAAAAGTTTGAGGGGCCCACAGGGAACGGACTTTGCAGTGTTGCAAAAATTGGGGTGGGGGGGAAGTGGGAGGGCCAGCAGGGAATGGGCTGCAATATTGCAAAAATGGGGGGGGAGGGAGAGCAGGGAATGGACTTTGCAAATGTTGCAAAAATTTGGGGAAGGGGCAGCAGGGAAGAATGGTGTAATATTGCAAAAGTTTTGGGGGGGCCCCACAGGGAACGGACTTTTTGCAATGTTGAAAAAAATGGGGGTGGGGGAGTGGGAGGGCCAGCAGGGAATGGGCTGCAATATTGCAAAAATTGGAGGTGGAGGGGGGTGGCAGCAGGGAATGGACTTCTCCTTCTCCTTCTCCTTCTCCTTCTCCTTCTCCTTCTTCTTCTTCTTATTATTATTATTAATTGAATTTGTATACCGCCCTACTCCCGAAGGACTCAGGGCGGTGAACAGCCAAATAAAATACATATAATACAAATGTTAAAAAACCTTTAAAATTCAATTAAATAATTGGCCCCGGAAACGAAATTTAAAACACCCCAAATTCATAAGACAAATTTTAAATTTAAAAATTTTAAAAGTTATTAAAAAAGTAACTTTGCAACGTTACAAGAAATTGGGGAAGGGGCAGCAGGGAATAATGGTGTAATATTGCAAAAGTTTTGGGTGCTCACAGGGAACGGACTTTGCAATATTACAAAAATTGGGGGTGGGGGCAGCAAGGAATGGACTTTGCAATGTTACAAAAAATTGGGGAAGGGGCAGCAGGGAATGGTGTAATATTGCAAAAGTTTTGGGGGCTCACAGGGAACGGACTTTGCAATGTTTCAAAAATTGGGGGCTCACCAGTAGGGAAGGGGTTTTGGAAATAGTCACAGAGTTGTTGGATTTAAAGGCGAAAGGAAGATGTTGGGTGGGTGGGTGGGGGCTTTTTTGTGGAAGTGGGGAGTTTGGGTCTGGCTAGGATATGCCAAAGATTTCTATTTTATTCCCCCCCCCCCTTCCTTTAGAAGGTCAGGCTTTTGTTATTTTTAAATTTGGGAGGGGGGGTTCGTGGGAGTGAATTTCTGGCTGGGCTTCCAGTGGAAAGGAAATGTCCCTATGGATAATCCTTGGGGAAAAGGGGATACAGGCGACCTCCTGACAAGCCAAATCATTGGGGAAGCCAAGTTCACTTAACAACTCATTTAAGAATGCATTGATTCATTTAACAAACGTGGCGAGAAAAGTCATAAGATGGGGCAAAAATCACTTAACAAATTTTTCAGTTAGCAACATAAATTTTGGGCTCGATTGTGGTCGTAAATTTGAGGTCTACCTGTGTTTTATTTTTATTTTTTTTCCGGTTTTTTGGGGAGTGGATTTCTGTGCTGGTTTTCCAGTGGAAATCTGTGCAAATTGTCCTTATGAATAATCCTTGGGGAAAAGTGGATATTAGGAAATTTAAGGATGAGAAATTCATGGGTCTTATTGGGGCACATTTGTTCCTTCCAATTTATTTTTAATCCCCTGATAGAGAACGTTTTAGCTCAGGAAAGCACCAGCTTTCGATACCTCCAATTAAACGTAATTATGAATTATTAAACTGTTAAATTTAGTGCTTTCATATAAACATGGAGAAGAGCCTGTAATAGATCAGGCTTATTAGTTAGGGTTTATATATATATATATATTTCCTTTCTGTAGAAAGCAGCACTTAAGTGAGGCTCCGTGCATAGTAGAACGAGCAAAGAGTCAGCAATAAGAAATTTAATAAGGCATAATAAGCTCACTTTTACAGAGGCAATTTGGATTATTTTCCCTGATGGTGAAATATAACAAGGGATGGAAAATGCATACTGTATGTAGCACATACGTTAACAAAAGTTAATCAGCATTGCTAGGTAGGTTTTGACATTGGGAAGAAATTTTTCAGGAGCCTTCCCTACTCTCCAAGGAACAATGAATTTTTTGTCAGTGTACAGTCTGGCTGTAAATATAAGAGATAGTCCTCAGTTTAGGACCACAATTGAGGTAGGAATGTCCTTTGATAAACGAGGCAGGGGTTAAGTGAGTGGCATTGATTTTACCAGCATTTTTGCCATGGTTGTCAAAGTGAATCACTGCAGCTGTTAAATGAACCACATGGTTATTAAATGAATCACTAAAGTTGTTGAGTGAGTCATGTTAAGTGGATTCAACTTCTCCCATTGACTTTGGTTGTTAGGAAGCCAGCTAGGGAGATCGCAAATGGTAATTTATTTATTATTATTAAAATATATTGGCTGCCCATCTTATCATAGGGTAACTCAGAGTGGCTTACAATTATATATCTACAGTATATATCTATAGTATATATTTCTTCCAATCTATCTATCTATCTATCTATCTATCTATCTATCTATCTATCTATCTATCATCTATCTATCTATCTATCTATCATCTACCTACCTACCTACCTACCTACCTACCTAATCAATCAGTCTGTCTGTCTGTCTATCCATCCATCCATCCATCCATCCATCCATCCATCCATATCTATCTATCTATCTATCTATCTATCTACCTACCTACCTATCTATCTATCTATCTATCTATCTATCTATCCATCCGGTATAGGGTTTCCTGCTTGAGCAGGTGGTTGGACTAGAAGATCTCCAAGCTCCCTTCCAGCTCTATTCTTATTGAAATTAAAATTGAAATTAAATTGAAATTGAAAAGTCTGTATCTATATCTATCTATATCTCATATATAGATACAGATATTTATATATGTCTATGACTCTATGTATGTCTGGGTATATAATTATGTGACCACGGGATGCTGCACTTGTCGTAAATACACAGTGGTTGCCAAGTGTCCAAATTTTGATCACATGACCATGGGGAGGCAGCCATGATTGTAAGTGTGAGGACTGGGCATAAGTCACGTTTTTCAATGCCATTGTGACTTCAAACAGTCGCTAAACGGATGATTTGTAAGTCCGGGACTGCTTGCGTCCCTGAAGGAGTCTGGTAACATCACCTTCTCAAAGCAGCCTACGTATAATTATACATTATACTGTTCCTGATGTTCTACTAACAGGGTTTCCCAACTTGGCAACTTTAAGACATGTGGACTTCAACTCCCAGAAGTCTAAGGCCAGCATGGGTGGACCAGGAATTCTGGGAGTTGGAGTCCCACATAGGGTGCCTGGAGATTTCTGGGAGTTGAAGTCCATACATTTTTAAATTGCCAAGTTGGGCAACCTGGTTCTACCAGCACAGGCCTGTTCTGCCAGCAGGGACGATCGTGGTGCTCCCTCAACATCTGCTCTTCACACACCTGGTTTTTATTTTCTCGCAGGTGGCATTGACAGCTTGAAGTCTTTTAAGACGGAAAATGGACCTCAGCTTGCTAGAAGATCTCTCCCTCTCTGCTCATCCTGGTTTCTAAGCGCCAGCATGGAGACCCTACCTGAGGAAGGAAGAGCTAGTTATTCGTCACAGCCCAAAGAAACTTCAGTAAGTCTTCCAACAATTCATAAATGAAGGATTTGAAGGTTAACGCTAATAATAATTGATTAAACCTGGAGCTCGCCCAAATCTCAACGACTGTGGGTAGCTTGCAACCATCCAAGAAAGAAATTATGATAAAATCGACAAAAATAAAGATAAGATTACAGCTAGGGCTCACTGGGGTCTTTTGATTCCCACCGATTGGGGTCCTTGGTGCCTGGAGATGCCCAAAAGAGCCTCCCATGTGCCAAGTAGTCTATCTTCATAATGCAACCCATGAGATGTACATCCATAAATAACCTTGCCCCGTATTGGTTAGGAGCAAAATACGGTTTGGTCCCACAAGGCAGCTCTGAAATTCTTACAATCGGAGGATGCATGTTAGTTTTTAAAATGCGCAGATAAAAAAATTAGGAATGATATCGGAATATATCAGACATGGCACATACCGTGTCTGGACAGGGAAAAGAAGATATTTGGGGGCAGAAGGATTTATTTTATTAGAATTGACCAGCAGAAGTCATTGTCAACCAGGTGTAAATGTACATTTTAGGTTGCTAAGCAACTCCCTGCTACAGTAAAATCGCTGCCTGTTTTTCCTTAATTTTTGCTTATTTGAGGCTGCATGAACAGGTATCTCTGTGGCTGTAACCTTTACAGAAGTACTTTTAACTGAACGTTTGAAGTTTATTTTTGGAATGGTTTAAATATTATTTGGAATCAAAAAATGGTGCAACTCCCTTACCGACGGCCTTGCTTACCAGTGGAAATTCTATTTCCTAATTATGAACGTAAGTTGAAGGTTTTTTGGGGGGTGTGCCTCATGCTAGGACTGGGGTGTCATATTTTCATTTCTTTTCTCACCCTGCCCGTTCCTGTTGGCAGCCGATCTCTTTCCTAAGCTGACCTGAGCAGCTTTGCTCCAATGACCTCATTTATTATGATTTCTGGAGATGAATCAAAGGCAGTATTGTCCCCCTTGCAACCCAGGGGCAGGACCAACTCTCCGGAAAAAGGTCTATTTTCGTTTGCAAAAAAATAAAATAAAACCCCAGAGTCCAGTGATATTGTGCTCAACAAATCCGGAGATCAATTTCTCAGCTTCCCGCTTCTTAAAGCCAGTTTCAGATTTCGGGTCTCGATCCAAGATTTCCTCTTAAGCGCTTTGAAATCTCAGCCTGGCAGAGGAAAAAACCCGTTTGAAGGAATCAAATTCTTTGGGGAAAACGGGAATATCGATTTTTATAAGGCTGGTTTTTGGGGAAAGATCAAAGAGGGAAGAGAGGAATGTTATTTTTGAGGGGTATTTCTCAAATTTTATGTCTAAAATCAGCAGTAAGTTTTATGTACTGTGGTTCTGGAATGACACAGGAGGTCCTTGACTTTCGAACGGTTGCTTAGCAATGGTTCGAAGTTACGACGGGCTCTCCTAAAGCTACTTACAACCCAATTTCAAAATTAATATCTGGGTTTCCCCGTAGTCACATGACTGCAGTTTGGATGCTCAGCAACCAATCCAATTTACAGCCGTTTGCACAACTACACAATTGTGATTTTGTGATGATTTTGCTTTGCAAAATCTCCCCCATGGCCGATAACGGGTTTACTTTAACGACGGTGGTGTTTGCTTAACAATTGCTGCAAAAAATTTGGGTCTGGCTGTGTGGTCGCCTGCTGTACGACCGTCACAACTCCTAAATTTTGGTGCTCGATTACGGTCGTAACTCAAAAGACTGCTTCTTTGGAGCCTAAGTGTAAAAACCTCAAAACCACAGTCCACCCATCAATATTGCTTAACCTGCCCTGTTGCATCTCTTTCAATATTTATACGGCTTTGAAGAGAGTTCATCCTGGCAGCAAGCATCTCAGCGGAAATTTTGAAGGATTTCAGAATTTATGGGGGGGGGGGAAATAGCCCTTTTTAAAAGCTAAGTGCTAAGAACGAGAGACAGCTGTCCCAGGTTTGCACTGAAAATTTCCCCTCTGTCTTCCACTAATAAGTCCAATTTGGTTTAATTAGCTACGGCTCCCTTTTCCCCTGAGGTTATATGAGGAGGGGTCTTTTGACATGCTGCAGTCGTTAATGTTTTAGTATTAGGGTTTTGCAGGCATTTTGACTAGATTAGGAGTCAGCAACCTGCAGCTCTGGAGCCGCATGTGGCTCTTTCACCCCTCTGCTGTGGCTCCCTGTCACTCAAAATATGCGTCACAACCGCCAATGTGCGACACCTGCCGGCACGCGATTTATTGAGTTTTTCAACCCCCAGTAGGCCAACCATGGATAAATCCAAGAAAAGAAAAGTTTCAGAAGAAAACAGAACGTTTAATTCAACCACATATGCTAGTTTTGTGGCCACTCAAGAAATAGGCACGGGAAGGGTTTTGTGGCTCCCGGTGTTTTCTTTTCTGTGGGAAATGGGTCCAAATGGCTCTTTGAGTGTTTAAGGTTGCAGACCCCTGGACTAGACGATAATCAACATCCTTTTTGTAATACGATATAGGATGGTGGCCACATCCGAGCGTCATAACTTTAGAAATAGTAAAAAGGTTGTGTGTAAATGTTCATTTAACACTGGTGCATTGAGACCTCAGAAGTTAAGAAGTGGAGATCTGACACGTTTATTTTATAACATTTTAGGAAGTCCAGATTGCACACAGAAACACCTGTATGGACAGGTAAAGAATTAAGATCTACCTGTTTCATTGCATGGTCATAAAAGGGGCAAAAAAGTCCTGTCCCCGCGCATGCACTCCCGCCCGCTCCCCCCGCTCCTGGCACGCGATGGAATGGTAGGCCTGTTTTTTGCTCTCCTCAGCCTCCAGAGCCTTTCTAGGAATCTGGGGAGGGTGAAAACAGCCTCCCCTCTGGAGGCTGAAAATGGCCCGTTTGCCAGCTTCCAAGTTGGTTGCAAGTTGGTTCCAAGAAGTTGCCAAATGGGCCCTTTCTGGCTTCCAGAAGGCCTCCGGGGAGGGGTGAGGAAGGCCGTTTTTGCCCTCCCCAGACTCCTAGAAAGGCTCTGGAGGCTGGGGAGAGAGAAAAATGGGCCTTCCCCACCACCCCCCAAGGTCCTCTGGAGGCAGGAAACAGCCTGTTTCCCTACTACTGGTGGGCCCAGAAGGCCTGAAAATCAGCTGGCCAGCGCACGCATGTATGCCGGAGCTGAGTTCGCGTGCCCACTGATATGGCTACACGTGCCACTTGTGGCACGCGTGCCATAGTTTCGCCATCACGGGACTAGAGGGTGTCTGTGTGTTAAAATATCAAGATGGCGGCCACAACAGTGCAACTGAACCCCTGAACTTTTTCGACATGCGTTACACATCCTGTCTCTGAAAAGGCACCGCATAATTCCAAACCCTGATATTTTTTTTTATTTTTTTTGTTAACCCCATCCTGCAAAATCCGCTCTTTTATTAGCTTTTATCTCACTTCTGTGCAGTTTCTTCCCTCAGAAAGCAAGTAAGGAAGACTTTGGCCTGACTAGGTGGCTCAGTGGCTAAGACACGGAGCTTGTCGGTCAGAAAAGTCGGCAGTTCGGCGGTTCGAATCCCTAGTGTGGGTCTCCTGGGTGAGTGGGGGGTTGGACTAGATGACCTCCAAGGTCCCAACTCTGTTAATCTGAATCTATGTTTGCAACTATTGGAGAACAATCGTCTGTTGACTTCACTGAGTCTTTCTTTGAAGCCGCCCTGAGTAGTTCAGACAGGAAAACAGAAAAAATGCTTCCTTGGGTTGGTTGATTGAAAAAATAAATAAATAAATGTATATAATCAGCTCTGCAGACAGGATTATTCCTGAGGCTGACCCTGATTAATTCCCCATCTGTTTTCTCAGTGCTGAGAGACCCCCACCCCCATTAAATTGTTTTTTAAAAATGGTTCTGTTAAAAAAAAAAAATGGGATGCTTCTAAGAAGAGATTGGACAGCCACTTGTCTGAAATAGGGCATAGGGTCTCCTGCTTGAGGAAGGGGGTTGGACTAGAAGACCTTCAGGGACCCTTCCAAGTCTATTGTTCTGTATTCTAAAAAAAAGAGAAAAAAATCTCTTCCAAAAAAGAAGAGAGAACTAAAGTCATTTTCTGTGCAGAACAAAAGTTTCTTTGCATGATCCCATTTTTAGTTTAGTTTTAGTTTTAGTTTTAGTTTAGTTTAGTTTAGTTTAGTTTAGTTTAGTTTAGTTTAGTTTAGTTTAGTTTAGTTTAGTTTAGTTTAGTTTAGTTTAGTTTAGGGTCTTATTTTCGGGGAAACGCGGTATAAAAATAAAACACAAACACACATCCTTTAAATTCTATAAAATTGAACTGAAAACCCGATATTGCATTAATATTGCATTATATGGTAGAATTCAGTAGAGTTACTGCCCTGGGATAGAAGCTGTTTTTCCAGCCTATTTGTCCTGTTACTCATTTCTCCAAACGTGGCTGAGATATTAATTGCATCTCGCATTAACCATCCACTTCCTGGGTCTTGCCAATTGGCTTATTGCCATAATTTTTGTGCAGATAAATCAATCAATTCTTTTCTACGTGATGTCACATTCATTGGCACTGCATAATCTCCACTCTGACCTTCTGTTCAGCTCTGCTTTTTAAAAGTCTAGAAATATGCAGAAAAGAGTTACTACCTGACACTGTAGTTTCTTCCCCAAACCCCAAAAACTTTAACCTTAAACTGTCTACTGTTGACCTCACCCCATATTTAAGAGGTCTGTAAGTGCACCAGCGTGCCTACCATCTCTGTCCTAATATTCCTTTTTTACTTACTCGTTTCATGTATTCCAATTATGTTTATCTTTCACCTGTTATCTTATATATCTTGACAAATAAAATAAAATAAACTTAAACTTAAGAGGAAGAGGAGGAGGAAGAAGAAGAAGAAGGAGAAGAGAAGGAGCCTGGATAGCTCTGCAGACAAGGCATTGTAATTTAACACCAGCTGTCTGCAATTAAAAGTAAGTTCGAATCTCCCCAGGCTCAAGGTTGACTCAGCCTTCCATCCTTTCTAAGGTAGGTTAAATGAGGACCCAGTTTGTGGGGGCAATAAACTGACTTTGTATAAAATATACAAAAGTATGAAGGTTATTGCTTAACGCATTGTAAGCCGCCCTGAGTCTCCGGAGAAGGGCGGCATATAAATCAAATTAAAATTAAAAAAAAAGAGTTAAGAAGGCAACACAACTCACATCCGCAAGATTGCTGGGAGAACCAAACTTCATTTAGCTTTCTGTAACTACTCTGTGACTTTGTGAACTGTCATTTTAAATTACCGGTACTTTTTTTTTTTTACACTTTCCTGTAGTATTTCAGTCATGTCCATATTAAAAAACAAAATGCACGCACAATTTTTAACTGCTTGATTTCCATTAAGCTGGAACCCTATTTCCCCTAAGGAATGGAATCATGTAAATTCAAACGACGTGGCGGTTTTGTGGGATCTATTAGCTTTGCTAAACGGGATCTACCTGCAAGGCATTGCAAAGTTTGTGTTTATAAATGAAGTGTGTGCTCTACTTGGACTAACTTTCAGCTTTTTCTTCCAGAGTTTCAAAGTTGGAAATCCTGTTAACCTTTGGGCTCCTTTTAATTCTTATGTGTGTGTGCCTGTGTATATTTTTTTTAATGCATTTCCCTTTTTTTAGCCAGGCCACTTTGGACCTCCCCCCTCCTCGCCCTCCCCTCCTTCCTTTAAGTGCTTGTAGCCTCTTTGCGTGGAGAGAGAGAGAGGCCGGCATATTCTGGAAATATGTTGCAGATGTTTTTCCTGCCTTGTTCCTGGGACTTGCAGAAGGAGCTGTTCTGCGGGAACAGATCGGGAAGGCATCTCCCAAGAGGCTGCTCTCCTTGGAGCATGCCCAGTGTGAGCCTTGACTTGGGGTCCAGGATCCCCTTTGCAGTAAGGGGCTTCCCCTAAGGGACCCTGGGAGAGGTTGGCCATCAGCTGTGCATCTTTGCTTCCCGTGGAAGGAGGAAAATTGGGGTCTTCTCCAAGGCAGGAGGAGTTGCTCAGCGTGAGCCAAGAACTCCGTGCTTGGGGTGGGAAGGCGTTGTGAAAAATGCTTGCCTGCCAGGCCCGGGAAAAAACGTGGGATGTCGTGCAAGAGAGCTTCTTGGAGGTAAAGGATGCGTCGGCTTCATCTCCAGGCGGTGCTCAGTTCCTCTGGGGCTGCGTGGGGGGAGATGTGGGGTGCGGGAGAAGTTGGAGGGAGAGGACTGGAGTGGAAATGCTGGGCAGTTTGGCCGGTGCTTTGCAAAGAACCATTCGTTTTGGTGAAATTTAAAAATCAACGTTTCTCAAACTTTACTGACTTTAAGAGATGTGGACTTCAACTCCCAGCATTCTTGGCTGGCTGGGGAGTTCTGGGGGTTGAAGTCCACACATCTGAGAGTGGCTTGAGATTGAGAAAAACTGGCTTAAATAATTCCCAGTTTGCTGAGTACGGGAGATGGGAACGGTAAACTTTGCGGTGAGGTTTAGTCCTAATGTTTGGAGCTTCAAATGAAAGCAGAAAACTGGTGTGATAAGAGAATGGGCAGGTTCTCCTCGGCATTTGGATTCGGGTTGATGATGCTTCGATTTCTTAGCAACGTTCTTAGAAAAAAAATAGATTTGTGTCAGTAACCTGAGGCTTCTTGGTCTCATGAAGATGTGGTTGTCTTATTTGTTGGTGGCCAAAGCAAATTTTGAAAAGGGTTGGGAAAAACCATGTTACGTTTGCATGCCTGATTGTCTGAAGGGAATTCCCATCCAGTTCCTAGATATTTTGAGACGGAATTGCGTGGTCTGTCCACACCAAAGGATCATAGTTTGATGTCAGGAATGTGCAATTCCCAGAAATACAGAAAAATTTGGAGTGCCCAGCAAGATAGGAGAAGTCCAGGAGTTGTCTGGAACTGTGCTTCATGGTGTAGGTTGAAACTCCAGAAGATCCAACTTTCAATTGACTTTGTTTTCACTCATACTAAGAGCAGCTGATGGACCTCTTTATAAATCTGTTTTCAGGTTTCAATGGTTTTTTTTTTTTTTTCCAATCCAAGTTCCAACCCACGTATGCCAGTCCTGTATTTTGGACACCAGATGTTCATCCTTCCCTTCACAGCAGATAACTACCATTAGTCTGGCTTGTTCTGAAAATAATTTCTCTTTCTTTTCTGTTCTAAGAGCTTCAAATATGGGTAGGAAATAGGATAAAGATGTTCTTATTCCAGCTTTCAAAGCATGTTTCCTGTGGAGAACTGAGGCTCCCATAACTTCAGTTCTCTGACTTCCTGCTAGTTCCTTAAAAATCAGCTCAAAGCTTCAAAGCTTCCAATGGCCCCATGTGGACTTTTCCTTGGGTACAGCATGAACCTCCTTGGGTGTGGCATTATATCTTCCCATCTTCTCTTCAAACTGCTGGACATTCGTGGGAGTTTGTTTTGCATTTTAAGCAATAATGCCGTTGTATTCCAACCCATTTAGTTTTGCTCCTAGTAATGTATGACTTGGTAAGAAGGCGCACCATTAATCACGGTGATGGGGGGAAAAGTGCTTTTAAACAGCGTTGTACGGCAAGGAACATATGGCTGCTCCTCCAATAATCCCCTCGTCTTGTTTTCATTCATCCCAGCCAAAATGCATTTAGACCCTGTGGGGAATTTGGCAGTCCATCTGCGTCTGGACTTGGGAAGGCTGGTGGAGAAATTTCCTTTGTTTCTGCTTCTTCCTGCCTTCTTTTTGGTGGGCTGTGGGCTCCCAGACCACCTTCGTTCAACCCCAGGTAGTCACCGAGCCAAAGGGAATAGGGCCCCCCCTTTTCTTGTTAGAAGAGGGGTTCGTTTTGCACCCCCAGAACACCCCCAGAACTCCATATTAGATCATGCCCAACTTTTAGAAGAAGGGTGTCCAACCTTGGCAACTGTAAGGCTTGTGGACTTCAACTCCCAGAAGTCCCCAGCCAATATGTAGCTGTTTTAAGATGTGTGGACTTCAACTCCCAGAATTCCTTGCTGGCTGTGGACTTCAACTCCCAGAATTCCTTGCTGGCTAGGGAGTTCTGGGAGTTGAAGTCCACAAGTCTTAAAGTTTTGCTGAGGTTGGGAGACCCTGCTCGAGGGAAGAGATATAAACATGGTAGAACCAATTACTATTATTATGTATAATAATTATATACTATATACTATATACTATATATATATATAGTAATATACTACTTGCATTTTTTACGTGCTTTCAAACTGCTAGGTTGGCAGAAGCTGGGACAAGTCACGGGAGCTCACTCCGTTATGCAGCACTAGGGATTCGAACTGCTAAACTGCCGACCTTTCGATCAACAAGCTCAGCGTCTTAGCCACTGAGCCACCGCATCTCCCTTATACTGTGTTTCCCCAAAAATAAGACCCTATCTTATATTTTTTTGAACCCTGAAATAAGCGCTTGGCCTTATTGCCATGCGCTCAAAAGCCCGATTGGGCTTATTATTAGGGGATGTCTTATTTTGGGGAAAATAAGTGTTTTTCTATCGAGACACCTGGTCTACCCCAGCATGTGGGAGGGAGCATACTGCATCCCTTTCGCCTTTCAGCTCCAATCCAGGAGCCCTCAAGCTGTCGCATTCACGACAAACCCCATTTTATACCAAATTTATATTTCGCTGATAAAGAAATAAAGGGAGACTAGTATAGATCTATTTCAAGCTATTTAGTTCTCATCAGCTAGCCATACCCTTACTTGGATTCAAACTTGGGCTTCCTGCATGTTAGGCAGTTGTATTAACCTCTGAGCCACAAGTTCTCCTCCCTTCATCAGAGGATACAACTGTCTAACATGCAGGAAAGCCAAGTTCGAATCAAAGTAAGGGTATGGCTAGCTGATGAGAGCTAAATAGCTTGAAATAGATCTGTACTAGTCTCCCTTTATTTCATTATCAGCAAAATAATAAATTTATACACACACACACACACACACACACACACACACACACACACTCCTATGGAAGTTTCCAATTTGGGCAGCCTAGAAGTTGAAGCCTGAATTATGGAGTTGCTGATTTGAGTTTATCATGATCTTGTGACTTGGACAGTCATAAAAGGAGAAAGAAACTATTTATTTTCCTTGGAGGGAAAAAAGAAGCACCGGATGACAAACACGGGATGGAAGAGGCACTTAAATGGCCTTTTTGTTTTATTTTGTTTTTATTTTATTTTTTGAAGTTTTGGAATCGGTGGAGATTTCGGGGGAGGGGGGGAAGACCCTTTTTAATAATTTCCAATATTTGGAATGGGAAAATAGTTCTGAAGGCTGAGAATGAATTGGTTGATAACAAAACCTTTTAAAAGCTCCACCTCTCCCCCCCACTCCCATATTTTTAAAGCTAGATGGATGGAAAAAGATTGATGAGATGAGATTTATCATGGAGGAGAGAGGCTTTTTAATAAATGAAGTTGTCCTGTCTTTGGACAATTTGTTGACCGCTGCGGTATCTACCGTATATCTTGGTCCGTTAGAGTTGGCAGCCAATACCTTTAAATCAACGAATAAACATTTCACAGGCTGTTGTGGCCCGTATGCGGCCTGTGCAGCTAGTAGCTGATTCCGACAGTGAGGAGGCTGGTGTGGTGCTGCGCCAGCAGCCTGTGCAGCTGGCATCTGAGTCGGACAGTGAGGAGGCTGGAGAAGATGTGGTGCCAGAGGCGGGGATTCAGCCAGGGCCTTCAGAACCTCCAGAAGCTCCCATAAGTGAAGAGGACGAAGAGGAGGAGCCTCTTCTCGATGCACGGGTGCACAGAGCTGCCAAAAGGCAGGAATGGCTCCTCAGGAGGAGGTCTCCTCGAGAGTAAGGCTTGGGGCTAATTGGCCACTCCCTTAGCCTATTTAAGGAGGAACGCCGACTGAAGCAATTTGCAGGGAACAACTTCGTTCACTCTCCTTCGCGTCTTGATCTTAGTGCTCTGCAAATTGCTTCTGGGCTTTCTGCCAACCATAGTAAGATTAAGATTCTTTATTCTTTGGATTCTTGTAGGCTGTTAAGAAAGTTTAATTAACAGCCTTTGTTTGAAAAAGACTGATTTAATTTAGTAAACTAAGGTTTGTACGGACTTTGTGTGTGCTGCGTTCTTTGGGGTCCGTAACTGGGGCAAAACACATGCAGAATTCAGCACACGCAGGCACAGATGGATAGAGCTTGGATACACAAAGCATTTCTGAATGTTTCGTGGAGTTAAATACGCGTATCGAAAAGATCCGACTGACAACGCTTACGTTTCAGAGTCTGCCCAGTTTCCTAAAGCGAACGCCAGAACTCCCATTTCCCAGTCTATACCGGCTTCAGGGGGTTAATTGCTGAATTCGACAGCTGAACCCGACTTAATCCTGCCCCCTGATTGCCTCTCCTTGGAAACGGGCGAAAAAAATCAGAGAGAAAATGTGCCAGCTATTTTTAAATTTCCAGAACTTGTTGCTAGGCACTGCGGCGTACAAGGTGGTCTGGTTAGGCAGGGAGAAGCTGAGTGAAGAGAGAAGCTGAGATGGATCCCTGTTGCTCTCCCCACAGCCACAGCCACGTCCGATGCCACAAGGAACATCAGAACCCGAGCGAGGATCGGAGCATCAATGCTTCAAGGGAGCTTCCTTTCCGGCTCTTCTTTGTTCTTCCTCTTTAGAATAGGTAGACCTATCACCAAGTTTTAAAACATTACCAAACAACCTGTGGCCCATTAGGTCATTGTTTCCGAGATATATCCTTATCTGTAGAGAGGAACAGAATGACCACAGGCAGGCCAAAAAGCAGTGGGGGCAGGAATGACTTCCGACTTCCTGCTGGCTTCCCCATTGACTTTCCTTAGGGGAAGCTGGCAGGGAACATTGAAAATTCCTTTCCTTTCCCTTCCCTTTCTTCCCTTCCCTCCCCTTTTCCATCTTCCCCTTCTTCCCTTCCCTTCCCCGTCATCCCTTCCCTTTCTTCTCTCCCCCCTCCCCTTCTCCGTCTTCCCCTTCTTTCCTTCCCTTCCCTTCCCCATCTTCTCTTCCCTTTCTTCCCTCCCCTCCCCCTCCCCTCCCCCTCCCCTCCCCCTCACCATCTTCCCCTTCTTCCCTTCCCTTCCCCGTCATCCCTTCCCTTTCTTCTCTCCCCCCTCCCCTTCTCCGTCTTCCCCTTCTTTCCTTCCCTTCCCTTCCCCATCTTCTCTTCCCTTTCTTCCCTCCCCTCCCTCTCTCCTCTCTCCTCCCCTTCTCCATCTTCCCCTTCTTCCCTTCCCTTCCCCATCTTCTCTTCCCTTTCTTCCCTCCCCTCCCCCTCCCCTCCCCCTCACCATCTTCCCCGTCTTCCCTTCCCTTTCCCTTCTTCCCTTCCCTTCCCCATCTTCTCTTCCCTTTCTTCCCTCCCCTCCCCTTCACCATCTTCCCCTTCTTCCCTTCCCTTCCCTTTCTTCCCTCCCCTTCTCCATCTTCCCCTTCTTCCCTTCCCTTCCCCATCTTCTCTTTCCTTTCTTCCCTCCCTTCCTTCTCCCCTCCCCTTCTCCATCTTCCCCATTCTTCCCTTCCCTTCCCTATCTTCTCTTCCCTTTCTCCCCTCCCCTCCCCCTCCCTCCCCTCCCCTCCCCTCTTCTCGGTCTTCCCCTTCTTCCCTTCCCTTTCTTCCCTCCCCTCCCCTCCCCTTCTTGGTCTTCCTCTTCTTCCCCTTTCCCTTCCGGTAAGAAAGGAGGGATGGGGAAGGAGCAAGGGATTGTGAGACTGGCTGGGAAACTGTCAAAACCTAGGGGGGGGGAATGAAAAGAGGAATCAGCCTAGAATCTCTACGTAGCCACCAGCAAACAAAATCCCACCACCCCCTTGAGTGCCCTTGACTCTTACCTAATCCTAACCAGGCACTGACCATTAGTTCAGAAGATTCCTGTGCGTAGACTTTTAGCAATAAATCAGTTTAATTGAACCTTCCTCTCTGTGGCAGCCTCTCAAATACTGGAAGATGCTATCATGTCTCCCCTGGTCCTTCTCTTCATATAATTTTAAGTCTCCAGTCCCCTAAACATCTTGGTTGCTCTTCTCTGCACTCTTTCCAGAGTCTCAACCTCTTTTTCATGCCTGACATATATATTGGCCTAAAGGTATTAATAAGGTCTTAAAAACCAGGCAAAGTTTTAGTTTTCAGTGATGGAAGTTCTACGGAGAAACCTTCCCCAGGGAGAGAAAAACGATCCGATCCAGACTAGACATAAGGTGACGTGATTCCGCTTTTTCGTCGTCTGCCGAGGTCTCCGGTCGTATAATGTTCCTTATCTTCATTAATAATCTCTTATTACGGATGCCTCTCTTCCCCTTTTATCCTTCTCAGTTTCCTCCGATTTCCATGCAGCGCCAAAGCAGAATGGAACATCTGGTCGCGGTTTAACATACAAAAAGAAATCTGTAATTAAAAATGTCAAGGAAGCAAGCAACTTTAAAACTTAATTCATTAAAAATGCAAAGCAGAGATTTCCATTCACGGGCAAACCTTCCAGATGAAAAGCTTGCAAATTTGACCTGATTTTTTGCCGGCAGACGGGACGATCTCGGTAATTAAAGCTTTTTAGACAAAAGGCAGAAATCGGCTGGGAGGGGTTTTTTTTTATTATTGATTTTTTTTTTTTTTGCTTGCTTTTAAAATAGTAGCGGGGAAAAAAAAAGAACAAAAGACAGAGATAATTGCGGTGCAAATGCAGTATGTTTGAGAAAGGAAACAAAATGCACAGAAATTGCTTTAGGAAATAAAAAATTCAACAATCCCGTCTCTCCAAAGTATAATATATTATTACAGCTGTTAACAGTGACAATTCTATATATACGTATTCAAATGTGATTATTATTTAAGCCTGCCTATATTTATTTCTAATATATTTGTAAAGCTTCCTTTTTTAACTTACTGTATTTTGCATAAATTTATTTATTTATGTCGCCCGGCTGTTGGCATTTTAGAACTGGGTCATAAGTACCGATTGGGGATTGTGTCTGTTGTAATTTCAAACAGTCACTAAGCCGCGGGTCATAAAATGAAGACTACTATATCTTTACTACATCTCCAGAAGAATGCTATCTTAAATTTAATTTAATAAATTTAATTATTTTAAATTTTAATTGCTGTTTTGTCTGTGTTTTTAAATAGGCTGTACACCGCCCTGAGTCCTTCGGGAGAAGGGCGGTATAGAAATAAAATTATTATTATTATTATTATTATTATTATTATTAAATCTTTTTCTTTACAAACATCATGTCCAATACATTCTAAATATCGTTTTTGTGGGATCATTGGTGGGCTCTGAGATGGATTGTTTTCTTGCAGAAGTTTCACTACCAAATTAGGTAACATCATCAGTGCTGGAAGGAAGAGGAGGAGGAAGTAGAAGTGGGAGTGGAAGTGGAGGAAGAAAATGAGGATTGTGGGATCCTTGGTGCCCTCTGAGCTTGATTGTTTTCTTGTAGACCTTTTACTACCAAACTAGGTAACATCATCAGTGCTAGATGGGAGAGGAGGAGGAGGAGGAGGAGGAAGTAGAAGTGGAGGAAGAATATGAGGACTCTGTGGTCTTAAGTCGTAATTTAAGGCCCGTTGACCCTCTTGCTATAGGAGTTGAGACCTTCCCCTGTTTAGACAATACCGGAACTTTTATTCAACAAGCGATGTGGAAATAAGTATGAAATCCGCAGTTGCGCATCAGTTTGCGAAGGCATGGCCATGATTTTTGAAAACCCGAACTGCGGCATTTTCCTCTTTCGCTAATGTGACAACCCGAGCAATCTCGGGAAAACGCAGCCGTGTGTGGGCATCTTTTCTTTCTTCACCTTCTCGTGGTGAGAGAACCTGGGAGGGGAAGAGAGCATCGATGCTTACAGAATGCAAGATACGTTTATTTTCAATCAAGATCCAGCCAGCCTTCCATTCTGCTCCAGGGAGCGTTATAGGGAAGCACTTTTTCCGCTATATTAACACAATTTGAGACGTGCGGGAGAAGTTATAAATAAAGAAGCAATTTGCCCTAAATTCTCTTCCTTTTCACATCTCAGAAATCTTTTTATTTATTTATTTTTGGGTAGTTTTCTGCTTTCTGTGCATTTAACTGTCCCTCTGCTGTTCTTCCTTTCCATGAAATTTTAATGCCTTATTATTTCGGCCGCTTGTTAAATCCTTCAGCTGTCATCGGTGACAGATAGCTCCTTTCTCTGAGTTTTTTTTGTTTTTGTTTTTCTCGTTTGGGAGGAATTTTTTTTTTTCTTTAATTTATATGCCGCCCTTCTCCGGAGACTCAGGGCGGCGTACAATGCGTTAAGCAATAGCCTTCATACTTTTGTATATTTATACAAAGTCATCTTATTGCCCCCACAATCTGGGTCCTCATTTTACCTACCTTTGAAAGGATGGAAGGCTGAGTCAACCTTGAGCCTGGTGAGATTTGAACTTGCAGTAATTGCAAGCAGCAGATGTTAATAACAGTGCATTAGTCCATTGTGCTACCAAGGCCCACTTTAAAATCTCCATTCAGTCTGGCAAAAAAAAAATACCCCGTAAGAGAGTTTTCCGCGAGCATAATAAGCCACGAAGTTCTGCGGGAAATTCCCTGAAGAGTTTCAAACTGTTCATGAAAGTCCACATCCAGACCTAGATGTGATGAGTGAGGCAGCCCCTTTAAAAGAGGAAGGCAGTGGCTTTTTAAAAAGAGGGGTTTGGGGTGTGCAGGCAGTCCTTGACTTACGGCAGTTCCTATTGTGGCCCGCCAGCGGTCAGCAGAGCTGGCAGCAGATTCAAACAGTGAGGAGGTTGGGGAGGAACATGGGCCAGTCCTGGAGTCTGGGGAAGGCTCGGATGAGGGCTCTGCGTCGGAGGCAGAGAGGGGGCCAGGGCCGTCTGACAGTTGTCAGCTGCCTTCGGAGTCAGACATCAGTGGGGCAGACGAGCAGCTGGATCCTGTTCCCAGTCTGCGCATATGCAGAGCTGCCAGGAGAAGGGAACAGCTAAGGAACAAGGGCCGACTCAGGAGTAAAGCCACAGGTGGACGGTACTGATATTATTTATTTGTTTGTTTGTTTGTTTGTTTGTTTGTTTGTTTGTTCAATTCATATGCCGCCCTTCTCCGAAGACTCAGGGCGGCTTACAATAAACTTATAGCAATAGCCTTCATTCTTTTGTATATACCTGATTATTAGGGCTTTTGGCCCCCCACCATAAGCGATGTTTCTACAAAGTCAGCTTATTGCCCACACAATCCGGGTCCTCAATTTTCCTATCTCAGAAGGATGGAAGGCTTGAATCAACCTTGAGCCTGGTGAGATTTGAACTTGCACTAATTGCAGGCAGCTGGCAGCTAAATCAATAAATCAATCAATAAGAGCCTTGGTAGTACAGTGGTTTAAAGCACCCTGTTATTAACACAGCTGCCTGCAATTACTGCAGGTTCGAATCTTACCAGGCTCAAGGTTGACTCAGCCTTCCATCCTTTCTAAGGTAGGTTAAATGAGGACCCAGTTTGTGGGGGCAATAAGCTGACTTTGTATAAATATACAAAAGGATGAAGGCTATTGCTTAACGCATTGTAAGACCCCCTGAGTCTCCGGAGAAGGGCGGCATATAAATCAAATAAAAAAAAATATCAATATAATATCAATATAATAGGATAATCTTGCAACTCCAAAAGAAAAAGTGGTGTTATTAGCCATTAAATCTCAGAAATGCACTTTTCCCAAAAGGTTTCCACAATTTTGGCCACTACTGTAGTTATTGATTGATTGATTGATTGATTGATTCGATTTATATGCCGCCCTTCTCCAGAGACTCAGGGCGGCTTACAATGCGTTAAGCAATAGCCTTCATACTTTTGTATATACCTTGCTTAGTAGAGCTTTCGATAGATGGATGGATGGAGGGGTAGAGAAGCTAATGCTTTCATTACATTTAGTGAAGTGTAACGGTGGCCTCCTTCCTTCCTTCCTTCCTTTCTTTTTTCCAGCAACAGCTGCAGTCGTATGTCACCTGGGTGAATTCACAGCTAAAGAAGAAGCCAGAAGTTAAACCGGTGCAGGATTTGAGACGCGACCTCCGCGATGGCGTGGTCCTCGCCTCTCTCATTGAGATCGTAGGTGAGTAGCCTCCTTGCAAAGACGTTGAGATGGTTTTCGGGGCTCAGCGTCCTGGATTTAACCTGGATTAAGAGGGAGGAGCAGAGAAATGGTGCCGGAGATCACCGTTCCCCTCCCGCCTGTTTGCCATACTTACATTTCACTTAAATGGGGGAATTCTGGGAGTTGAAGGTTTTTTTTTTTTTTTTAATTTGATTTATATGCCGCCCTTCTCCGGAGACTCAGGGCGGCTTACAATGCGTTAAGCAATAGCCTTCATGTATATTTATACATACATATTTATGTATGTATACATATTTATACATACAAAAGGCAATAGCCTTTTGTATATTTATACAAAGTCAGCTTATTGCCCCCACAAACTGGGTCCTCAATTTACCTATCTTGGAAAGGATGGAAGGCTGAGTCGACCTTGAGCCTGGTGAGATTCGAACTTGCAGTAATTGCAGACAGCTGGTGTTAATCACAATGCTATCAGTCTGCTGAGCCACCAGGTTCAAGACTGTACTGGCAGTCCTCGACTTAACGGCCACAGCTGAGCCCCAAAAATTCTGTGGTTAAGTGAGACATTTCTCAAGCGGGTTTTGCCCCATTTTACAACCTTTCTTGCCATGGTTGTTAAGTGAGTCGCTGCGGTTGTTAAGTCAGTAGTACGGTTGTTTAAGTGGATCTGGTTTCCCCATTGACTTTGCTTGTCAGGAGATCGCAAAAGGGGATCATGTGATCCCGGGGACACGGCGACTGAATTTTGGGATCACGTGACGGTGGGGAACGCTGCCACGGTCGTAAGTGTGAAAAACGGTCATAAGTCAATTTTTTTCAGTGGCCGTTGTAACTTCAAACGGTCACTAAATGGACCGTTGTAAATCGAGGATTACCTGTAGTAGCTTTATGATGCTCCAAGAAGAGAACAAAATATATTTTATATATTCACAGTGGCATCCTTAGGCCAAGGGAGGGGGTGGGGAGGTTGACCATTGTCATCCTGCCAAACTCCACACCGGCAGGTTTAAGAGTTGCCCTAAAATTTGGCTGCTTCTCTCTTGCAGCTGGAGAGAAACTCAGTGCCGTGGAGGAGTCGCCCACCAACCAGCAGGCCATGAAGGAGAACGTGGAAAAAGTCCTACAATTCGTGGCGTCCAAGAAGATCCGCATGCACCAGACCTCGGCTAAAGGTGAACCTCAACCTCAACTGTTAACCTTGAAGGGCCTGGGTATTCCAGTCCTGTTCTGCCCCAGCTACGGACCCCAAAGAACGCAGCGACACACAAATACCGTTCACAAAGTTTATTGAATAAACCAGTTTTTTACAACAACGGCTGTTAATTAATTGCATTAACAGCCGCCAAGAATTCAAAGAATAATAACCGAAAGCTTACTATGGTTGGCAGAATGCCCTGAAGCAATTTGCAGGAAGCTGATAAGATAAGCAAGACAAGACACGAAGGTATGTGAACTAAATTGTTCCCTGCAAATTGCTTCAGTCGGCGTTCCTCCTTAAATAGGCTAAGGGAGTGGCCAATTAGCTCCAAGCCTTACTCTCAAGGAGACCTCCTCCTGAGGAGCCACCCTTGCCTTTTAACAGCTCTGCGCGCCCATGCATCGAGAAGAGGCTCCTCCTCTTCGTCCTCTTCACTTAAGGGAGCTTCTGGAGGTTCGGAAGGCCCTGGCTGAATCCCCGCCTCTGGCAACACATCTTCTCCAGCCTCCTCATTGTCCAACTCGAGTGCCAGCTGCACAGGCTGCTGGCGCAGCACCACACCAGCCTCCTCGCTGTCTGAATCAGCTACTAGCTGCACAGGCCGCTGACTTAAGGAGGAACTTAAGGAGGAACGCTGACTGAAGCAATTTGTGGGGAACAACTTTAGCTCACTCTCCTTCGCGTCTGGATTCTCTGCAAATTGCTTCAGGGCTTTCTGCCAACCTCAGTAAGATTGTGATTACTTTATCTTTGGTTTCTTGTAGGCTGTTAAGAAAGTTTATTAACAGCCTTTGTTTTGAAAAAGACTGAGTTATTTTAGTAAATTAAGTTTTGTACAAACTTTGTGTGTGCTGTGTTCTGCGGGATCCGTAGCTGGGGCAGAACACCTTCCCTTGATCAGCTCACGACCATTTTGGCGAATTTGTGTCTTCTAGATATCGTGGATGGGAATCTGAAATGCATCATGAGGCTGGTCCTTGCGCTGGCCGCTCACTTTAAGCCTGGATCCGGCAAAATCGCTTCACCAGGAACCGTGGAGGAGATCCAGGGGGGAAGCAGAATCTTGCTGGCCCATCACAGGTCTCGCTCGGCCGTAGCTGTTGCCCAGGAGGCGGTGGCTGCCCTGGCAGAGGTCCGCCAGGATGTCTCGGGAGTGGGCCGTGATGCCTTCCAGCCTCACCCCAGGTACGTGATCTGCAGCAAAAACGACGCTTCGATCTTTACAAGTAGTTCTCGGCTTAGAACTATTCGCTTAGTGACCATTTGAAGCTACAGTGGCATTGAAAAAAGTGACTGATGACCAGTTCACCATCCCTACAACGGTTACATGGTCAAAATTTGGGTGCTAAACACACTATTTATGATCATTGCAGTCTCCGGGGGTTATATATAGGAGCCACGGTGGCGCAGTGGTTAGAGTGTGGTACTGCAGGCTACTTCTGCTGACTGCCGGCTGCCTGCAATTTGGTAGTTTGAATTTCACTGGCTCAAGGTTGACTCAGCCTTCCATCCTTCTGAGGTGGGTAAAATGAGGACCCAGATTGTTGGGGGGCAAGAGGCTGACTCTGTAAACCGCTTAGAGAGGGCTGTAAAAGCACGGTGAAGTGGTCTATGAGTCTTAAGGGCTATTCCTTTCTTTCTTTCTTCCTTCCTTCCTTCCTTCCTTCCTTCCTTCCTTCCTTCCTTCCTTCCTTCCTTCCTTCCTTTTTCCCTCCCTCCCTCCCTCCCTCCCTCCCTCCCTCCCTCCCTTCCTATCGTTAGAATGCAGTATTGCAGGCTAAATCTGCCAATTCCCAGGAGATCGATCCTGACTGGCTCAAGGTTGACTCAGCCTTCCATCCTTCCGCGGTGGGTAAAATGAGGACCCAGATTGTTGGGGGGCAAGAGGCTGACTCTGTAAACCGCTCAGAGAGAGCTGTAAAGCACTTTTGAAAACCAACCACCAGATGGAGAGGAAAGGATGCAGAGGGGAAAGCATTTTGTCTCTCTCTTTTTGGGGCGCTCTGGCCTTCCCTCCTGACGGTGCCGTCCTTCTCTCTAGAAACAGCCACCTGCATGGAGAGATTGAGCGGCCGCACTGGAGTGTCCGAGCGCTCGTCCAGCAGTACGAAGGCCAGCAGAGCAGTGGCCCTTCAGAGTCCTCTTTCTCCAGGTAAGAGATGCTCCCCTTCCTCTACTCACTCCTTCGTCACCCCTAGGAACCTGTTCTGTCCCCGTACCCCACACGCACCCCCACAGATGGCCCGGAGTTAATAAGCCACACAACAAAACTCTTTGAAGATAAAGCTGGCAGCAACCCAGTGGCTCGCTGCCAATTCAGACTTTACTCACACAAAACAAAGATTAGACTGCCAGCATTCCGATAAAACAGGCAGAGTGTCAACAATACAAGGATTAATCCAAATGCAGTCCGATCAAGCAGACAAAGTCCAGTAACGCAGAGATCATGGATTATTTCCAGTTTTTGCTCGTCACAAACTGAACCGGCCACCACACCCACATTTATACCCTGTGGGGTGTGGTCCAGTGACTCAGCTAATCTCTGGCATGCCTTCCCCTCTGCTGCGCACGCTTCTCCCTGCGCCTCTGCCGAGGGTCCAGCCAGCACTTATCTCCTTCGTCGCTGTCCACCTGTGGCTGCGGGGACGTGCTTGGCTCTGAGCCTATCATTTGGCCTTCGGTGTCCTCCGGAGGCATTGCCAGAGAGGAGGGTCCTGGAGAGGGAGGCCTTGGCAACTCCTCTCCCTCACTCTCAGAGTCTGCATCTGTCGATAGCCCAGGCTCAGGCAACGGAGCCACAACAGAACCTGGAGTAAGCCCAGAGGAGTGGGAGTGACCTTGGTTCCCAGGAGGAAGCCTTTCGTTTTGGCTACAAAACCCCAGCTATCACTATTGCCCCCTCCCTATCCCTGAGCTCCAGTGTGACAACACTTGAAGCTTCAAAATGGCTTCGGTCGGATCAGTTTCAGGGTGAGCAGTCCTCATGGTTTCTGCCTGCCAGCACTCACCTTTGTCGTGTTGTCGGGATGCCCTTGTTGAAATCCTCGTTCAATCCTGTCTTTGGAACCGAGACGGTTTCCCAGTTTGCATGCTCTGTTCGTCTCCTTGCGTTCAGGGATCCAAGTAACTTTTCGCTAGGTGCCACTTCTGGCTTTCCATAATGCATGGGTTCCTTGGGAATCTTTTTTTTTTTTGGGGGGGGGCATTTATAATTCACCAGCAGGTTCTGAGAAGAGTTCCTACAACTGACTTTTTGCTCTGGGAAACATGAAACTGGGGGAAAAAGCAGTGGTGAAATCCAATTTTTTAAACTACCAGTTCTGTGGGCGTGGCTTGGTGGGCGTGGCCGGGGAAGGATACTGCACAATCCCCATTCCCACCCCACTCCTGGGGGAAGGATACTGCAAAATTCCCATTCCCACCCCATTCCTGGAGGAAGGATATTGCAAAATCCCCATTCTCACCCCACTCCTGGGGGGAAGGATACTGCAAAATCCACATTCCCACCCCATTCCTAAAGGAAGGATATTGCAAAATCTCCATTCCCACCCCACTCCTGGAGGAAGGATACTGCAAAATCCCCATTTCCACCCCACTCCTAAAGGAAGGATATTGCAAAATCCCCATTCCCACCCCACTCCTGGAGGAAGGATACTGCAAAATCCCCATTCCCACCCCACTCCTGGGGGAAGGATATTGCAAAATCTCCATTCCCACCCCACTCCTGGGGGAAGGATATTGCAAAATCTCCATTCCCACCCCACTCTGGGGCCAGCCGGAGGTGGTATTTGCCGGTTCTCCGAACTACTCAGAATTTCCGCTACCGGTTCTCCAGAACCTGTCAGAACCTGCTGGATTTCACCCCTGGGAAAAAGCGAGGAGAGGACTGGTTGCATCTTTTCTAACTAACCCAATTTGATAAAAAGGGAGTTGTGAGGAGGAAGACCAGGTTTTGTTGCTGTTATGGAACCCCCCCCCGGGCTTTTAGTCACCGTTCATCCTGCAGTATGGGCTCATTTTCAGCCTTTCGCCAGCCCGGAGCACCTCTTGGCCTCCGTCTAATGTGGCTTTGGCCCTTCCCAGGTTTTGTAAATGTTCCATCCCTTTCCCCAAAATTCTCATCATCCCTGCAAGGATAGAAAAACAAGAATTCCTCGCCAGCTTTATAAGCAGGCCTGTTGCTTTGGGATAGGCGGGCTAGTGAGTAAAATCCACCTTTGTGTAGGAATGGTTTTGCTTTTGCGGCTGTGGGTTTGGCAGACGTGGGATGAAAAAAATTGAGAATTGCGTCAAGGATGTGAGAGAGAGAAACAGAGAGAGGGACCTCTGGCACAGGAGATGGCAGGATGTGTAATTAGGGTGTAATTGTGGCTTTTTGCTACAAAGGCCCCATCAAGGGGGCTATAAAGCAGAGGTCTCCAACCTTGGCAATTTTAAGACTTGTGGACTTCAACTCCCAGAATTCAACTTTAAGACTTCTGGGAGTTGAAGTTCACAAGTCTTAAAGTTGCCAAGGTTGGAGACTCCCAGCTAAGGAATTCTGGGAGTTGATGTCCGCAAGTCTTAAAGTTGCCAAGGTTGGAGACCCCTGCTATACAGGGACCTGGCCTCTACTCTGCAGCTGGCTGAGTAATTAGTAGTTCTCCTTGGAAATCAGATCCTGGGATCATGAAGAAAGCTCTTGAGTTCATTTAGGACCCCTGGGCTAAAGAGAGGCTGCCTTGACACTTCTCCCCTTCAGAGGAGACCGAGAGGCCGGCTGTTCCCTGCACAGGAGCTCATTAAAAATAGGGCACGCTGCATTTCACGGGAATTAAAGGGAGTGGTCCAGCCTCCTGGCTCCCATCCAGGTTGGATAATTACAATTTGCCCCCCACCGGTCGCTCGGCTGCTCTAATTGGCAGCTCTTCCCTTCCTCCGTTTCTCTCCTGAACCTGGCCAGTATCCCAGTAACATTTCTTGCTACCTGAATACAATAGAATAACCGAGTTGGAAGGGACCTTGGAGGACATCTAGTCCAACCCCCTGCTTAGGCAGGAAACTCTACACCACTTCAGACAAATGGTTGTCCAACATCTTATTTAAAATCTTCCAGTGTTGGAGTATTCACAACTATCTTGTGTCCATTGCAAAGGGGTCTCTTTGTCCCGTCATAATATCTATAATATTCTATAATATTCTACAATATTCTATAATATGCATTGTTCTTATCTACACCTTTATATTTGTTTATATTTACATCTCTTTATTTAATGTTGTTCAGTTACTTTTAAGTTTCATCAATATTAAGTTAAACATTTCTTGTTCTGATTTCTGTTTTCGAACCAACTGTACATTTTATTCCATATTTCATAATATTCCGAATCCTCTCTCTCTTTCAACTCCGTAGTCATTTTATCCATCTCTGCAATTTCTAGAATTTTCCTAGAATTTTCTCCTCGTTTCGTCCGAGGAGACTTTTTTTTTTTTCCATTTTTTTTGCGAATGTGATTCTTGCTGCAGTAAGTATGCGCAATATAATGTATGGAAGGTTTTTGAAACCAGCCGCGATTCTAAACCCTTTGCCAGGCGGAGAAGATGCCCTGTTTGGGCACGGACGAACTCGGCCCTTGGTGTCTGGGGAGCGCGAAGGAGGAATTTGAGAACTTGATGAGCTTACGGTAGATCTCTGGGTGGCTAAGCGGGATCTCTCCCTTTGTAATCCGTCTGACTGGCTGTAATCCGTCCGCAGGATTAACCTGCCTCCCCACTTAATGCAGCAGCAGGAAAATGCGTTGACAACAAAGTACCCGCAATTTATATATTTCTTTGTTTAGAAGTACAAGTACGACAATTCGTTTAATGACTGTCTGAAGTTACAATGGCACTGAAAACAGGGACTCAACGATAGTTTTTCACACTTATGACCCCTGCAGCATCCCCCATGACACGTGATCCAAAATTCAAACTCTTGTTAACTGACTCCTATTTACAACCGTCGCATTGTTCCCGGGGGGTCACGTGATTCCCTTTTGCCACCTTCTGACGAGCGAAGTCAACTCATTTAAGAACTGCATTGATTCACTTAACAACTCTGGCAAGAAAAGCCCTTCCTCCTTCTCCTCCTCCAAACCCCACTCCCTTCTATCGCTGATGATGTTACCTAGTTGGGTCATGAAACGTCTGCAAGAAAAAACAACAACCACCTCAGAGAGCGCCAAAAATCACCATCACCTCCTCCTCCTCTTCTTCCTCTTCTTCCTCCTCCCCCCTCCCCCTCCTCCTCCCCCTCCTCTTCCTCTTCCTCTTCTTCCTTTTCCTCTTCTTCCTCCTCCCCCTCCCCCTCCTCCATCTTCCTTCTGCTCTTCCTCTACTTCCCCCTCCCCCTCCCCCTCCTCCATCTTCCTTCTGCTCTTCCTATTCTTCCTCCTCCTCCTCCTCCTCCCCCCTCTTCCTCCTCCTCCTCCTCTTCTTCCTCCTTCCCCTCCCTCTCCTCCTCTTCCTCTTCTTCCTCCTCCTCCTCCCCCCTTCTCCTCCTCTTCCTCCTCCTCCTCTTCCTCCTCCCCCCCTCCTTCTCTTCCTCCTCCTTCTCCTCTTCTTCCTCCTTCCCCTCCCTCTCCACCTCTTCTTCCTCCCCCTCCCTCTCCTCCTCTTCCTCTTCCTCCTCCTCCTCCCCCCTTCTCCTCCTCTTCCTCCTCCTCCTCTTTCTCCTCCCCCTCCCTCTCCTCTTCCTCCTCTTCTTCCTTCTCCCCCTCCTCCTCTTCCTCCTCCTCCCCCCTCCTCTTCTCTTGGCAGGCAGAGGTGTAAATATCCAAGAGCTCCCAATATCAGTCCTCATAAAATCATTCGGATGGCAAGATTAAGGTTTCTTCCAACTGTCTTTCTTTGCACTTCCCTTCACCTTGGAAGGCAGGGGCATTTCTCTCGGTCTGGTCCAGCTGTATCTCTTTGGCATTTTTGGTGTGTGTGTGTGTGTGTGTTTTGGGTATCTTAGCAATGAAGGCTGTTGCCAGCGCTGAATAAGGAATGGAGCATAACTGCCAGGCGCAGCGTATTTCATGCCTGCCAGCCCAAAGCTGCCTTTATCCAGCTGCAGAACACGGACAGGGCATCTCATGGGGGGTGGGGGGGGGGCTTTGACCGGTTTGGGTGCATCCCTCCCCCCACCCCGCCCCTGCTCCCAGCAAGGATTAAGGGGATGTCTGGGGGTGCGGTTGGGGGGTCTGTGAAGCCCATTTTCGCTGCTTTGCATCCAGCATCGCCCAGCTTTTCAAATGACGTTGCGTTCGCATGCGTTGTGGGTCGCTGTATAAAACACAACAGGTTGGTGCGTGTGTCTCTCTGCAGTTGGCAGCTGCCGCACTCCCTCCTCGGTCTCCCAAACGTTCCCCGTCTTTCTCCTCCCCCCCCCCACATCCCCCCCTCCCCCCACCAGGAGAAAATAAGCCCAAATCTGGCAAAAGAGCGCCTGGAAAGGGCGGGTCTGAAATGCAGAGGGGTCTGTGCAGGGGCTTTGATCCGTTCCCCTCCCCTCCCCCCCCTCCCCTCCCCCCCTCAGGGGAGGTGGGCACACAGAGCAAAAATCCTTTGCACCTCAGGGACACAATGAAGGTGTGTGTTTGTCTGTGTGCCCGCACAGGGCATCTCTTCCCCACCCCGTTTTTCCACAGGGTGGCTTGTAAATATTTTTTTGGGTGGTGTTAACCTTCCAGGGGAAGGGAAGGCAGCGGTCGTGAGTGACTCACAACAGCCCTGGCCAAATCCTGCTGCTTTTCCCAGGCAGCTCCCTCCCTCCCTCCCCTCCTTTCCCTCCCCTCCATCGTCCATGGCTTAGACAACTCGGGGAGAAACGCGGCTGCCTCGCACAGCCCCAGTGACAGCAGAGCTGTAGAGAGAGCAACACACCACATACGTGTGCATACACACACTTTGCGGGTGTGTGCATTCCCACCTCGGGCCAGGGAGGAGGGGGGCTGGCTCCGTGCCACCCCACGCGACCCACCGGGGCCTGGATCCTTCGTCTCAATTTGGGCTCTCGGCTGAGAAGGGAATCGGCTGCTGTCCGGGATGGGATGAGAAAGGAGACACAGACTGCTGGCTGTCTCTCTCTCTCTCTCTCTCTTGGGGCTGCCAAAAGGAATTTGGGCATGCGTCAGACCCGCAACGCAACAGTGCAAAACAAAACAACATCCCAGCTGAGCTGAGAAACACGGGGCCGTCTGCCCCGGGGACTGCCTGGGTTTCCAACTCCCCTTCCGAAGAAGAAGCGAGGGAGACGGACGACTTCGGCATCCCTCCTGCTCGCCACGACTCCGTGTCCCAATCCGGACATCATCCGACCTGACCTGGTCCAAAAGGTTTTGGCCAACCTCCGTGGCACAGAAGGTTGGCGGAGGGATGTGGCATGTGAAGATCCAGGCTGGCCAGGAGACGGGCTCTGGGGCAGAGCCAAATTCGGAACATGGGAGGGAAGCCGGTGAAATGGTGAGCCTTCCTTTGGCACGGATGCTTTCACGCGGGGCGAAGAAAGAACAGACTGGAAGGGGTGGGGGGGAGCATGATGGCCAGGGGAGCAAAGAAAATTGGGCAAAGGTGGGGGGGGTCTCGGTGATCCTTCCTGAGTTGCTTTTCCGGGCCATTTTTAAAAATTCAGGAGCCGAGCTCCACTCCAGCTTGGGTGCAGCCCCCTCCTCCCCCCGGCAAGGAATTAAGCAGGGCAGTTCCTTAGGCTATAAATCTGTGCTGGAATGGGTTTGATTTTTTTTTTTTTTCCTTTTTTTGCTTTCTCTGCAATTTTAGCCCAAGATGATGAATCGGTTCTCTTCTCTCTCTCCCCTTCCAAGACATAAATTGCAAAAGCTCTCCTCTCCTCTCCCCCTTCCCTACACCCCCCCCCCCCATTGAGACCCTGATGTGAAGGACCCTGGCTCCATGGGAATTGGGTGGCCTGAGGAGTGGAGATGGATGTGTGGAAATCTTGAGCTTCAGGGGAGGGGAGGGGGGGTTTGGGGAAGTCAGGGGTCAGTACGGTCAAAAGGTCAGGAAGTGGGATGTGGTAAGGTGGGCACCTACTTACGGGACCGCCTACTACCACCAATAGCCTCCCACTGGCGGGTATGCTCCCATAGAGAGGTGCTCCTCCGGGTGCCGTCGGCCAAACAGTGTCGACTGGCGGCCCCCAGGGGGAGGGCCTTCTCTGTGGGGGCACCCACTATCTGGAACGAGCTCCCCCCGGAGATACGGAGGATCCCGGATCTGCGCACTTTCCGCCGCGCTCTTAAGACCTTCCTATTCCAGCAAGCTGGCCTGGCCTAACCTTTCCACACACCCCCCCCTTTTCTTTTAAATTGAAAATTTTAAATCTGTTTTTAAATTATTGGGATGTTTTAAATTTGTCTCGGGCTAAATGGTTTAATCTGGTTTTATTTCTGCTTTTAAATTTTGCATTTATGTATTTTATTGTGTGCCTGTTCACCGTCCTGAGTCCTTCGGGAGTAGGGCGGTATAGAAATCTAATAAAACAAACAAATAAAACGAACTTGCTTCTCTAGCCTTGCGGGAGAACGTGGGTGGGTTGAAGGGTTGTTGGGAATGCTCTTGAGGGGGATCTGTGTGGATCCTACTTGGCTTCTCCGTGGAGGAGAAGGGGGATTTCTGGGGGTGCACGATGCCACTCCTGCCCTTCGAAGACCCCTGGTCAACAGCTCCATCCAGTGACCCTTGGTCTTTGCTGTTGTCACCTGCTGGAAGCTGCTTCAAGAGAAGGCGGACGGTTGGGCAGGAATGAAGTTTGCATACAATGCGATGAACATTCATTTCCTTATTAATGCACAACTGAGCAGGGAGAGCGGTGGCCTTTCGCAGCCTTTTAAAAATACAGTTTCTAGGGGGACGTTGTCATGGGGTTGTTGCAGAAACAAAACATTCAAGGTGTTTGCCCCTCCTAGCATTAATCGGAAGAGAGTTGGAAGGGACCTTGGAAGTCTTCTAGTCCACCCCCTGCTCAAGCAGGAGGCCCTATATCTTTGATGGCGAACCAATGGCACGTGGAGCCAGATCTGTGGGCATGCGAGCGTTGCCCTAGCTCAGCTCCAGCGTGCATGTGCACGTTGGCCAGCTAATTTTTTGGGCCTTCTGGGCCCACCGGAAGTTGGGAAATGGGCCGTTTCCGGCCTCCAGGGGGTGGCAAAGGCCGTTTTTTGCCCTCCCCAGGCTCCTAGAAAGCTTCTGGCGCCTGGGGAGAGCGAAAAATGGGCCTACCCGGGTCCACTGTGCCATCGCGTGCCAAAAGTGGGGAAAGCGTGTGTGGGGGGGTGCATACATATGCAGGGGTTTGGGGGGCATTGAATTATGGACGTGGACAGGTGTGTGCGTGACGCCCCCTGCGCTCCCCCCACTTTTGGCACGTGATGGCACAGTGGGCCCATTTTTTCGCCCTCCCCAGGCGCCAGAGACTTCCTAGGAGCCTGGGGAGGGCAAAAACGGCCTTCGCCACCCCCCTGGAGGCCCTCTGGAGGCCGGAAACGGCCCATTTCCTGACTTCCGGTGGGCCCCAAAAGGTTAGCCATCCCTGCCCTAGATCATTCCAGACAAACGGCTGTCCGATCT
>NW_027256892.1:25070011-25197511 GCF_029215685.1 Pituophis catenifer annectens
AGTCCGTTGTTTCTGGAGGTTCCCCCAGTTTGGAGAGAATAATTCTTCGGTAACTTTGCCGACTGATCAATTTGAGCAGCATTTCTTCCCTTGGCTGTTCCCTCCGCAGGAGATGCCACAGAATACCAAGCTGTCAGTCAACGACTTCATCATTAAAGCTTCGGCTCTGGCGTGTTTGAAGGTGCCTGAAGCGAATTCTTCATGGTTAGAAACAGTCATTAGGAAGTAAGTACACAGATGGTCCCGGCAGAGAGTGTGAAGGTTTGGCTCCTCCTGGAAGGCCAGTTAGACTGTCATTACAAGAAGCATCTTGCCATATTTATTCAACTGGATTTTGTGACTGGTTGATGGATTCTCGCCAATGGGCGCACTTTCTGTCTTTCCAGACATCACGTCGTTGATGTAAGCGTGGCGGTCAGTACTCCAGTGGGGCTTATAACGCCAATTGTATTTAATGCACACACCAAGGGGTTGGCCTCCATCAACCAAGATGTTGTGACGCTGGCCAGCAAAGCGCGGGAAGGCAAGCTTCAGCCCCACGAGTTCCAGGTGAGGCACCTTCCCTGAACTACCTCTGCCTTTGGGTGGCTCAAAGGAGGCGTTCTGTAGACTTGGTTACGACGCCTTTGCCTTTCCTAATTCACAACGCCAGTGATTTGTGCCACAGCCTTAAGGTGTGTTCTTTCTTTGCAGGGCGGAACCTTCACAGTCTCAAATTTAGGAATGTATGGCATTAAGAATTTTTCGGCTATAATCAATCCACCGCAGGCTTGTATCTTGGCAGTTGGGGGCTCGGAGAGAAGGCTGGTGCCAGCGGATAATGAAAAAGGGTAAATGTTTTCCTTTTTTTAAAAAAAGACAAAACGTTTCAGTGGAAAGTCAGCATCTGATGAAAAGAGAGGGGGCGGGTATTGTTGTGACCCAGGCCCACGTAGTTGATATTAAAGGCAAAACAGTTCCAAAAACAAACAGATTTTATTAAAACAGCTGAGAATTAACTCATTCTCAGCGTAGTCCAAATTAAATGAAAGCAAAGTTCTCAAAACACTACTCTTCAGTTTATCTCTGACCTTGGGATAATTAGGCAAATTGCCAAAGGCTTTTCTTGGCAACAGTTCAGGAACAGAAGACACAAGAAAGAAAGACATTTACACATGAAGCAAATCTCTCAACGGTTGTTTTCCGGCAAAGAGGCCAAAAGCTGTTGCTGGTCCTATGGCCTTATGGGAAGGGTCAATCATCTCCAGGCCTTACTCCCAAGTTGTCCCTTTTGTTTTAACTGTGTCTTCTGGCAGCTCTGTGCATGCGCGCACTAGGAACAGGCTCCTCCTGTTCCTCTGCCTCTCTACTGTCAGCCTCTGGAGGCTCCGGAGTCTGTGCATAACTCCCCGATGGCCTTGGCCCCATCTCTGCCTCCGACACAGAGCCCTCATCCAGTCCTTCCCCAGCCTCCAGGACTGGCCCCTGTTCTCCCTCAGCCTCATCGTTGTCCGACTCCGCTGCCAGGTCCACAGGCTGCTGGCGGACCACAACAGGTATTTCATATTTTGTGTACGAGAAAATACTAAAGAGAGCATTTCCCCTTCTTCCGCACAGGTTCGATGTGGCCAGCGTCATGTCTGTGACCCTCAGCTGTGACCACCGCGTCGTGGACGGGGCCGTGGGGGCCCAGTGGCTCGCAGAGTTCAAGCGATTCCTGGAAAAACCCGCCACGATGCTGCTATAGTTTCTCAAGGACTTTGGCGACCCAATCGCTTCATTCTAAAGAAGCTATTTATATATCGAAGGGTTAGACTTTTAAAAGAAAAATGTTTCCTTCTTTTATTTTTTTTAAAAAAGTCTATATAAACAGCGGCTGGTGATTTTGGATTACCAGTCGTAGAGATTTAAAGGTTCTGCAGGTGGCCTTCCGAAGCCAAGTACAGCTGCGCTATATCGTATTCAGTGGGTGGATTGGCGAAGTTTCCCCAGTTGTCGAAAATAATCATGTGTTGTAATAATACTTCCGATCACAACGGTGCAGGGTATCACGGCCTCCCAGCCCCACCAGCTAGCTGGCTCGGCCTTCATTTTCAATAAAACCAGGGATTTGAGATGAAATAAGAAAAAAAAAAATGTGAACCGTAGATTTGGGACAAGTTAAATTTTCAGCAGGAAAAAGAAATTAACCTTCCATGTGTGTTCCAAATGCTTCAAAAATAAAATAAAATAAAATAAAATGGGGTCACCTGGAATAGAACAGAGCAGCTGACATTCTAACTGCAAAATTCAGCTGTAAGTCAGACATTCGAGCAACGGGGAATCGTTTTAGCACCCAGCAAGAGAAAACGAATGTTTGAGTCAAACCACCTAAACCGAACAGCCCTTTGAAACCCTTCTGATGATTTGCCTTATGTGAGTTTCTGTAATTTAAGCATGTGTTGTTTTGCTTCCTTTAGGTCAGTAAACGCTGTTTTACTCCAAACAGAAGTCATTTGTTAAGGGAACTGGTGAAACGGGGGTCAGTTAAAGATAGGCAATATATGGACTCCTTACAGGTCCCTCCTCCCCCGTTTAATGGTCTAGACTGGGCAGACTGGGGCCATTGTCCCACTGAAAGGAATGTGGGGGCGCAGTTCCATCATTTTAAGCAAGGGCTGCGTGCAGGAATGTAGGGGGAAAAAATCTTTCCTTCCTACCCACGTTTGAGTGTGCAATTTTGTGAAATGTCCCATCCCGCACGGGAAGCTGCTGTTTCCCCTGCAAAATGGGCTGTCTTAAAGCATGAAGCACTCCAGAAGTTCTCAAAATCAGCCCGTATTGCAGCTGCACCTGGCCTCCAGCAGTCTTGCATTTAAAATGGGACGTTGACCTCAGAATAGCTGAAGTGAGAACCAATTGTAAGAAAGAAGGAAAAACCCCGATGCCTTGGGATCAAGTGGCCCAACCAGGTGGGAATTATTGTGCTTGAATTCCACTGAAATCAGTAGGACAATTGGGCACAAACCACTTCAGATTCCAGGCTCAAGAGAAACAATTTCACACACACCCAAAAAATAAAATAAAATTTACCAGTAAATTTGCAAACATCTTCGCTAGAAATTAGATTTCTTCAAAATGGGGCCCAGTCACATTTTTTAATTGTGTCCTAGGTATGCTGGGATTCTAATGGGAAATGCCTATTTTGCTTGCCAAGGAAAAAAAGCTAATTTTAAAAGGTGGATCATGTAATGACTAAGTGGTGTGACCTGAACAGCCGAGTAGACCATTGACCGATACACCCCATGTTAATCTGTACATCACCACTTCATTCAATATTGTCTCTTTGTCAATTTGCGCTACCGAATCCACTACAAATATATATACATGCAATTAAATATTTTTTTTTCTGAGAACCAATTTGTTGAGTTTGGTTGTAATTCAACCCTTTGGTAAGAAAAGTGCTTTAAAACATCTTAATTTACAGATTGGCATTAAAAGTTTGATGTTATTTGGACTGCTATTCCTTTTCCTGACTGCTAGTTTTTTGGCTTAGCTGTGGGTAGACTTTGAATATAATTATTTGGTGAGCAAAAATGGATAAATATCAAGTAAGTGAAATGACACTTGGCCTCTGCTGTTAACTCTGGAGCCATTTTGAATTTTTTAGCGATTTTTTTTTTAAATCCAAGTGAACCAAATGGTACGAAAGAGTTCCTCTGCAATACTCTGCACTTGAACGAGCCTGTTGTTAAGGAATTGCGTCCTTCCAGTTGTGTCCTTGGGGTATAGTAAAAGACAATATGGCAGCCATAACCAAAGGTATGCCCATTTTTATTTGAGCACAACTTGAAACATACAGTTGCAGAGGTAATTGTGAATGTTTTGTCCACACTTGCAGATACCACTTATTTCTTTAAGCACTCTTTGAAGGTGTATTTATGTTAAAATGGCAAAGCAACACGGGAGGCTTAAAAGAATAAGCAGTTAAGAGGAACAAGTTGGCTTTGGATTCAAGTGTTCCACCCATGCGGTATTTTCCACTGCTTCTCCAAGAAAATGTAAGCTGATCTCTTAAGACTACAGGAAGTTCTCAGAATTGTTTAAAAATAATTTAAATCCAGCAATGATGGAAAACTAGTTTTTTTTTCCTTTATTGTTTCTGTTAATGGGGGAAAATATGATACAGAGTTCATTTATTTGTTAATCTTTTACAGTAGAAACTATGCCTTCAGAACAGTCCTCAAATGTTAAAGCGTGTATTTAGGGGTGCATTTTATCCTGGGTTTTTGCATCCCCAAAAGGCAGCAAGAATTTTAGCCTTAAAACTCAAAAGAGAGCGAAAATACAGGCTTGTAACCAATAACACTTAATATTAACCTGTGCAAAAGGCTGAATGGGAAGTGCTGGAAAGGAGAGGAAGTGAATCACGAGGAGTGTGGGTATTCCCACACCGCGTCAGCTAACGTCATTTTCCCTTGTACACGGGCATTCTGACAAGCAAGACTCCTTTCTTCTTATTAAAAGTTGCTGATGTTGCTTCTTCATCCACAGGCGCTGGAAGATCCACCCGCAGCCTGTATTTTTCAAGGCACTCGACCAAGACATCATCCTGAAAAGAAGATGCAGGGAGGCATCTCAGATTCACATGGGTCTGGCTGGGCAAAAGCAGGGGAGAAGGGCGCGAATACTACACCATTTGTAGCTGCCTCACCTTAGAGACGCTCAAATTGCACTCGGACACACCGCAAACCTCTGGCAGTTCAATTTTCAGCTCGATTTCTAAAGGTGTCTCATCTGCATCCTTCTTGGTGGTCATTTCGTAGGCAGGTTGGTGCGCCTCTGGCTTGTCTGTGGTGGAGATCTCTTCAATTAGACGCTTTTTGGAAGCCGCAGGGTTCTCTGCTACTGGGAGAATAAGGCCACTGCTGTCTTCGGCCGTGAGGCTTCTCAGTTGGCTGAGTGTCACTCCTTGCAAGAGGATTGTCAGAAGAGTTTAGACAAGTAAGTGGAGCGCGTTGCTACAGAACAAAAGCATCAATTAAACAGCAATGGCACTCAGACTTATAAACCGCTTCACAGTGTTTTGCAGTCCTCTGTGAGTGGTTTACAGAGTCAGCCTATTGCCCCCAACAATCTGGGTCCTCATTTTACCCGCCTCGGAAGGATGGAAGGCTGAGTCAACCTTGAGCCGGTGAGATTCGAACTACCAAATTGCAGGCAGCCGGCAGGCAGCAGAAGTAGCCTGCAGTACTGCACTCTAACCACTGCGCCACCAGGGCTCCTGCCTCTTCTCCCATTTCCATTGTTTGCAATGATGTAGTTACGGTCCACTAAAATTGTTAACTGATGAGAGAAATCTTGGCTGCTACAATTGTGCACTTAATCGTATATGTATAGGAATGCAACACATTTCTATATGGTGTACACACACGCCTTTCAACGCGCGTCTAGAAAGCCATTCCCATCTATTTCAAATGAAGAGGACAACTCTTCAGGTAGAACTTGCCAAGTACAATGTTTCATATTGTATTATTTTTCACATTCCCATACCACCCTCTCATAAGGGGACAACTAGAAACAAATCCATTAAAGAAAAATGTTTCCCAGCATTTAACAATTGTCAGGCAGCAATTGCCCATTTTAAAAGGGTGTTTTTCAGTGCCTTATGAAAAGCTGGTGCAAAATACCTTCAGAAAACGGCATATCCCTAAATGGGGGTTCATGTCCCTCTTCTCTGGGGGGTTAAAATCCTCAGAAGGTTCCCTTTAAATGCATAAGACAGGTGGGATAAGCCCCCTTCCCCCCTGCAGTGTCATCTTGAATGTTGTTTACCTTTGTTGGGGTTCCTCTGGGGCACAGCCAATTGGGGCTGATCTCTTCTCAGGCTCTCCCTCATCCTTTCAAGGCTTCCTTTCAATTTAAATTTGGCCATGCTCCAGGAATGGGACAAAGTGACGTTGAAATGCTCTTCGACGTACTTGAGTGACATGCGGATCAAGTGATCCTTCTCCAGGGAGTTATCCTCGACTCGCTCAAGAACGGATGGATTGTATGCCATGTCAAGAATGCTGCAGATCTCTAGGAGAAAAGCAAATATAGTGGCAGCATGGAAGTTTATTCTCTCCTCAAATGTATCCTGGCCTGAGTTTACGACTCGACCAGCTGAATCATGTAAGCTTCATTCCTGATATCTTAACTGCTATCCATGCCCAATACCTCTTTGCTTGTAGAAGTTACTGCAGTAGGCTCAGGTTAACTGAGATTTTGTAATACCGTAGAGATTACCTGAATTATCCGATAGCGTCTCCATTTTGCCAGCGCTCAACAGAACTGGCTCTGAGGGTGACTTGGGAGCTGGGATCCTACTCCAATGGCACAGATTTATGAACAGGCAGGTTTTGGTTGGTTTCTATGAGAAAAGCACAAAACAAAATAACACCCAAACATTACATGATTTATTAAAACAGACACCTTCATGTAATTAACAATCGGGATATTCACTTCAAGGAATGTCTCCTTTACTGCTCTTTTTGACTGAAAAGATGATGGTGCATCTGGAATAATTTTTACTGTCTTATCAATGCCTGGTGCAAACAAGGAAATAGTCAAGAGAGCACTTATCAAATGTAAACCCTCTGCGTTATTTTCAAGTCTGTTGAGCTATCCAGGAGCTTGGATAGCTCAACAGACTAAAAAAAGCCTGTTATTAACATTCAGCTGTCTGCAATTATTGCAAGTTCGAATCTCGCCAGGCTCAAGGTTGACTCAGCCTTCCATCCTTTCTAAGGTAGGTGAAATAAGGATCCAGTTTGTGGGGGCAATAAGCTGACTTTGTATAAAATATACAAAAGGATGAAGGCTATTGCTTAACGCATTGTAAGCCGCCCTGAATCTCCGGAGAAGGCGGCATATAAATCTAATTTAAAAAAAAAAAAAGTCAAAGCAAATCTCTGGAGATTCTCAGTCATCCAAGTCTTGGTTATCCCAAAAGTGCTTTTTCAAGAGGCAAGTGGACTTTCTGGTTTTTCTTTGAAGACATCGCTTCCCCGCCATCCAGTCAGAGCTGAAGAATCTTCTTGGATGAGAAGCGAAACATCTTCAAACACCCCCCCCACCCCCACCCCTGAAAATCCATTTGCCTCTTGAATAAGTACCTCTGCCAGTGAAAATGGAGCTCGGGAAGGCTGCACGTGGCCCTCCTGGGCTCTGTTTTCACTGGCAGAGGGCTGCAGGAGGATCTCCCCCAGCCCCGCCTGAGCCACCACAGGTGCCCCGACATGAGTGACGTCAAGCTGGCCACGTCCACCCTGGCCGTGCCCATCCACCTCCCCCCCCCCCCCCCGAGATCAAACAACCCTGATGCGGCCCTCAGTGAAATCGAGTTTGACACTCCTTCTCTAATGGATGTTGTCATACCAAAATGCTGGTCTTCAGGCACAGACATGGCTCCGGGGGAGCGTAATGCTGCTTTGCTTCCTTTAGTTGCTGCTGCATGAAGTGGCGGTAACTTTTAGGGTTGTTCTCGGCCATGTCATCCAGCATCGTCCACAGCTGAGTTGCTTTGGTCAGCATCTCCTCGGAGCTGCAAAGAGCTTCCATGGCTGCTCCTTCACGGCGAAAAGATGCTTCTGTAGAGGCCGTCCCAGGTTAAGTGAAAATATTTCAATTCGGAGGTCTCTGGATGATGCTGCAGGACCTCTCTTGCTGGTATTAAACCTAATTGGATAAAGAAAAAAAGCGGATGTATTTTCAGAAGTTCTAACCTTTAGCTTGTAACATCACCGGGTGGGCACGAATGAGTTTGGCTAATCAGGTTGTGTTGTTCTGGCAGGCTGCCCAGTCTAGTTTTCGGATTGTACAGAAACGGGAGCTTTATTTTCCCCTTGGCCTCTTCGTGGTATTGGCAAGAATGGCACGAAACAAAACACAAACAGTACCACCAAGGGTGAAATCCAGCAGGTTCTGACAGGTTCTGGAGAACCGGTAGCGGAAATTTTGAGTAGTTCAGAGAACCGGCAAATACCACCTCTGGCTGGCCACAGAGTGGGGTGGGAATGGAGATTTTGCAGTATCCTTCCCCCAGGAGTGGGGTGGGAATGGAGATTTTGCAGTACCCTTCCCCTGGAGTGGGGTGGGAATGGAGATTTTGCAATATCCTTCCCAAGCCACACCCGCAGAACCTGTAGTAGAAAAAAAATGGGATTTCACCACCGAGTACCATTATTAACCCTCTGATGAAAGGCAACCAATGTGGAAAAAGTGATCAGAAGGACCGTCGGAGGCAGCGGCATCCACTCGATTGGCCTCCAAAGGGGCAGCGACGGAGGGTCTCAGGGGCTGCTCTCATAAGATCCCTCTTTCCCTCCCATCCAGCCAAAATGCCTCTTGGGCAGCGTTTTTTTCACCCTTGAGGGGCGGGTGGGCTCAATTCCCAGAATAACCCCAGCCAGCAGAGGCAGATCCTGGCTGGGGAATTCTGGGCGTTGAAGGGGAGGCCCACCCCTCTTAAAAGTTGCCAAGAAGTGAGAAGAAGCCCTTAAAAGGCTCCTTTTGGGCATCATCCTTCAGGGCTCCAGATATGATGCCCGCCCTCCCCCCCAACTTTGTGCAGGGACCCTGAGCCCCTCCTGGCAGGGATGCACCTGTTGAAGGAAGGGCGGCAAAGGAAGCAAGCCACGACTAGATGGGCTTTTAGGGGCCCCCTTTTCTCCATATAAAGGGGCCCGCATGGAGGAGGCCTCCCTTTACGCCAGGGGTCTCCAAACTGGGTCACTTTAAGACTTGTGGACTCCAACTCCCAGAATTCCTCAGCTAGCAAAGCCAGCCAGCCAGCAAAGCAAAGCTGGCTGAGGAATTCTGGGAGTTGGAGTCCACAAGTCTTAAAGTGGCCTAGTTTGGAGACCCCTGCTTTACGCCCTCGCCCCAAGCAGGATGAGGTTGCTGTCCCAACGCCTCGGCCCCGGAGACTGCTTCCAGTCCCATCATCCCCAGCCGTAAGCGGAGGAGCCCACATTACCGATGGGACGGCCGGGTTCGGGCGACGCGGCTAAATCCCCCCACCCCTCGGTCGCCGGTCGCCATGGCAACCCCGGAAGCGGCCCGACCGGAAGTGGTTCCGACTGCCTTCCGCCGGCCGGCTGGCTCGCTCGGCCGCGCTGGCGGGTTCCGGGCCTGGGCCAGCCACGGTGGCGGAGCGGAGCCAGGCGCGCTCCTGTCCCGGGTCCGGCGCGGAGGGTGAAGGGAAGCGGCGGCGGCGGCCACGGGGGGCCCGCGGGTTGAGACGCGGCCTCCCGTCCCTCCTCGGGTGGCCGGACCGCCAACCCCGCGAGGTAGGTCCAGGGATGAAGGAGCCGAGGCCGTCTCCGTCCCGCGGTGGCCCCGCCAGGCTGGTCGGGGATCCGGAGGGCAAGAAGGGGCAGGGGGTCCCTCGGCTGGGCCTGCTCGCCTTCCTGAGGGTGGCCGGGAAGGGGCCTCCCTCGCTTTTCCTCTTTTCTTTTCTTTCTTTCTTTCTTTCTTTCTTTCTTTCTTTCTTTCTTTCTTTCTTTCTTTCTTTCTTTCTTTCTTTCTTTCTTTCCTTCCTCCCTCTTTCTTTCTTTCTTTCCTTCCTTTCTTTTTTCTTTCCTTCTTTCCTTCCTTCCTTTCTTTCTTTCCTTTCTTTATTTTTTCTTTTCTCTCCTCACTTCTTTCTTTCTCTCTCTCTCTCTCTCTCTCTCTCTCTCTCTCTCCCTCCCTCCCTCCCTCCCTCCCTTCCTTTTTCTTTTCTTTCTTTCTTTCTTTCTTTCTTTCTTTCTTTCTTTCTTTCTTCTTCTTTCTTTCTTTCTTTCTTTCTTTCTTTCTTTTCTCTCCTCACTTCTTTCTTTCCTTTTTCTCTTTTTCCTTCCTTCCTTCCTTTCTTTCCTTCCTTCCTTCCTTTCTTTCCTTTCTTTATTCTTTCTTTTCTCTCCTCACTTCTTTCTTTCTCTCTCTCTCTCTCTCTCTCTCTCTCTCTCTCTCTCTCTCCCTCCCTCCCTCCCTTCCTTTTTCTTTTCTTTCTTTCTTTCTTTCTTTCTTTCTTTCTTTCTTTCTTTCTTTCTTTCTTTCTTTTCTCTCCTCACTTCTTTCTTTCCTTTTTCTCTTTTTCCTTCCTTCCTTCCTTTCTTTCCTTCCTTCCTTCCTTTCTTTCCTTTCTTTATTCTTTCTTTTCTCTCCTCACTTCTTTCTTTCCTTTTTTCTTTTTCTTTCTTTCTTCCTTCCTTCCTTACTCTTTTTCTTTCTTCTTTCTTTTCTCACCTCACTTTTTTCCTTTTTCTCTTTTTCCTTCCTTCCTTCTTTCCTTTCTTTCCTTCTTTCTTTCCTTCCTTCCTTTTTCTTTCTTTTTCTTCTTTCTTTTCTCTCCTCACTTCTTTCCTTTTTCTCTTTTTTCCTTCCTTCCCTTCCTCTCCTTCCTCTTCCCCATTCCTTCCTTTCTTCCCTCCTCCTTTCCTTCCTTCCCCTTGTTTTCCTTGCTTCCTGTCTTTCCCCTCCTTCCTCTTCTCCATTCCTTCCTTTCCTCTTCCCCTCCTTTCCTTGCTTCCTCCCCTTTCATTTCCTCCTTCCCTCTCCTATCTTTCCTCTTTCTCTCTTTTCCTCCCTCCCTTTCTCTCTTCCCTCCTTTCCTTCCTTCCTCCCCTTTCCCTTGTTTTCTTTGCTTCCTGACATTCTCTCCTTACTCTTCTCCATTCCTTTCTTTCCTCTTCCCCTCCTTTCCTTGCTTCCTCCTTCCCTTTCTTCCTTTCCCTCTTCCCCTCTCCTCCCTTTCCTCTCTCCCTCCTTTCCTTCCTTCCTCCCCTTCCCCTTCTTTTCCTTCCCTTCTTCCTTCCCTCTCCTCCTCTTCTTCTTCTTCCTCCCTCACTTCCCACTTTCCTTCTTCCAGGGCATTTTCTTCGCCGCCTGGTTGGTGCAGAAAAGATGTCCCGCGTCCCCTTGGGAAAAGTCCTTTTGCGGAATGTCATTCGCCACACAGACGCCCACAACAAGGTAAGGAGCCGGTTTCCTCCTCATGGGTAAGCAAAGCACCCTGGCTTGTACTTTTCCTCAGTCTTGTATGTTTCTTTTTTTTTTTGCCCTTCTCAGATTCAGGAAGAGTCCGAAATGTGGAAAATACGGGAGATGGAGAAGCAGAGCCAAGAGATACACTGGGGCACAGACCAGAGGACTCTTCTGAACAGCTCCAGGTGGGATTTTAACATTATTAAAGCCGCATCACTCACAAACAGCTGGCAATGCCTGCCTGCACCCTCTGTGCTTGTTTCCCTTTGTGAGAGGCTTAGGCTTAGACCGCGTGTCAGCAACCTGCAGCTCTTTGGGCCCTCTGCTGTGTCTCCGTCGGGTGATCCCACCAATGGCTGGCCCTGCCCCGCCCCTCGCCTCCCCCCCACCCCGGTCACTCCTTCCCTGGCCTGAGAAGATAAGGGCAATGGCAGGGGATGGAGAAGCGTCCAGGGCAGAGACAGAGAGATACAGAGAGAGAGGGAGGGAGAGAAAGAGAGAGAGAGATGTCAGAAGGATTTTGTGGTTCTTGGTGTTTTTTAACAACTGGTTCTCTGCCCTAATGACAGGGTGGGTGGGCGTGGCTAGGGGGGGGTCATGTGACTGGTGGAAGTGAGTGATGTCGAGTTTGCCACGCCCACCCAAGTTTTGTGGCTCCCGGTGTTTTCTTTTCTGTGAGAAACGGGTCCAAATGGCTCTTTGCAGACCCCCTGGCTTAGGGTTTGGGTTGACTTTGGGTTGCAGACCCCCTGACTTAAACTAACTTTATTGTCTCTTCGAATGTATACTAATCGGCAGACATTAAAATGAAATTACGTTACATACGGCTCTCCAAGGGACTCCACTTCTTGCCGTTCAGGCTAATTTGGCTGCTCAGTCTGTCCCGAAAACAGAAGCGAGTCTGGCCATTTGAGCCCTCAAGCCTTCGTGAAACAGGGAAGGGCAGAACTCCTGTTTTCCTAAAGACTGTAACTTTTAGAAAACAGTAGAGCTGCCTGTGGGTCAAAAGGTGGCAGTCCTGCCTTAGGGGAGAATGCCAACTATAGGGAGGAGATTTTTAGTTTGGCCAAAGTGGTGAAACTGGTCCCTTGGTTTAATGCAGGATCACTGGGGGTGGGGGGGGGGAGACGTGGCCCGGGGGGGGGGGCAGTGTGGTGGATCTTGTTTCTGACTCCTCCAGCTAGAGCAGCTTTCCCCACAAAGCTTACCTACTTCTCTCCCGTGGTCTCTGCAGCAGCCGAATGCGTAGCGATGGCTTTGATGAGGACAGCCAGCAGGCTACCTGCAGGACAAGGAACATGCCAGTTATGGCAGTGACCATTGAAGATGATCTTCGACACGCCCGGTACTGGAACAAGAAGCTCTACGAATGCGAAGCTAACATGCCGGACAGGTACTATCCCATAAATGGGAGGTTTGCAATAATAATAATTATTATAAAAAATAACAGGCCTCTCTTCCAGCGATTTTTCTGCATAAAGACACTGTGTGTGATCTTCGCGTGCTTATTCCTTTCTTAATTTTTTTACAGATGGGGTCACAGTGGCTACAAAGAGTTGTATCCAGAAGAATTTGATACAGAGAGGTAAAGCGTTAAAATACCAAAATCCTAAATCCATTTAGGACTATACTTTTAATAGTCCATTAAAAGTAGATTTATGCATTCTGTCTGTCCTTTTCTTTACACGGTACTGTTGAAAACTTTTGCTTCTACGCCAAGTATAATTTATAATTTCCCCACCGCACTCTGGAGGCAAATTGGTTTGTTCAGATTATCCAAGCTCTGGTTTATGGTTTGGTTTTGTCCACTAATTTAAATTTCTGTCTAAGAGCAGCATGTGAGTTCATGGACATTTCCTTCTACACGCAAAGCCTCACTGACTCTTCTCTTTGATGACTGGGCTAGGGCAGAGAGACCTCAAATAAGTCACAAATGACTTGATAAAAGTTTTCTTCATCTCATTTCGTTCAGTAGGGTTCCCAGTTTTTAAAAAGTGAACCTATAAGAAATGTCACTATGAAATGTTAATTGGGCTTAGACATTTGCGGTCATGGCTCAGCTAAAAAGAAGATTAGGAAAGGTTTTAAAAAACCACAATTGTTGCTTTTGGCCAGTTTTTTTTTAAAAACTTTCAGACAAGGTGTCCCAAACTGAAACGCATCCTGCTTGTGTTTTGCAGTGACCGGGAACCAGACGAACAAAACTCCGTGAACGGCAAAAGAAAATCCCAGTCAGACAAGCCGAGTTCCGCGAAGCTGCACAAAAGGAAAAAGGCCAAAAAGTCACACAAGAAGAAGCAGAAAAAGAAATCTCACAAGAAGAAAAAGAAGAAGAAACGTGAGATGGGGGTGGCTTCTTCCCAGGAGTCCGAGTGTTCGGAGGGAGAGCCTCCCAAGAGGAAGAAGAAACGCCATGCGAAGAGCAAGAAGGCCTCAGAGGGGCCTCCCGCCTCCTCCTTGGATCCAGGCAGTGGCTCCAGCAAAGCCAGCAGCTGCCTCTCCAGCCACTCTGGGGAGAGTGACTCAGAGGAGCCGGCCAGGAAGAGGCGGAAGCGCCAGGCTTCCCTGTCCGAAAGAGCGGGCGACAGGGTGCCGGAGAAGCGCAGCAAGAGGAAGAACTGGAAAGTAGCAGCTGACGAGAACTCCGAGGACAGCTCGGAGGAGGATTAGAACCCAGCTCCAGGACAGAGCTTTCCTCCCGACACAGCCCTGCTTGGAACAAACTCGGGTTGGGTTCCGCTGGCAGGGGCAGGGGTTAATTTGAGTTTTCCCGTGGGCCAGAGAGAAAAAACAAAGGCTTGGATTCCTTTTGCCTGCCACAGATTCTAGCCGGACAGTCCTTTTGTGTCCCCCCCCCCCCCAAATTGGGACGGACCTTCCAATGGCAAAGTTCCGCCCTCGAAGGCGGCAGGAACGCTGGATGGTTTAGTCTTCCCCCTTTTGCCTTTGAAAATCACCTGGAGTTTAATTTTGTTTTTTTATTGGCGAAGACTCGCAGACAAATTGCAATAAAAGCATGAGGGAGAGAGGTGAGGTGGTAGGCAGGTCGCGCTCTCCGATTTGAACGCGTCCTCTCCTGTAGAGGTAAGGGGGCAGAATGGCTCGGAATAAACCATGCAGACCCCACTGCAGCCTCAGGGCGGGCTAAGGGGTCACCTCGTGAAGTAACGGGAAGCCCCTGCCTCTCCCCGCCTGGAAGAATGCAGGTCATCCTATCCATTCACTTGCCCTTGGCTGGCTGAGTCCTGTTCTTAAATTATCTCTTGCTGCCAGAAGTTAATTCCGGAGAAAGTGCCGAGCCCTCAGCGTCTTGTAGCCAATAGGATGAGCCACAGGGGAGGATCTATCTTTGTGTACGGTGCCGAATTAAGAGCTATGTTATGGGTAGCATTTCTTCCTTTGTTTTTGGTAAAGCTCTTCCATGCTTTTCTAATGTCGGTTAAGTGGCTGTGGAAGGACTCACTGAAGAACATTCCCAGGGTACAGCCCAAATCACATCTGCCTCCTACCTCCCCAGACAACGGCACTTCTGCGAGAGGGACTGGGCACCCTGTCAAGAGTTCAGAGCTTCCTTAACACACTGTACTTCCTGAAATACCAGGGAAGCCTTGAGATTAACAAAACAAAGAGATTTGCTAAATATGCCTTTACTCCTCAAAAATACACTTGAGCAGGTTTGTTGAAAACTGAAGGCACTAATACAGAACAGTTCTCTATTGCTGCCCATCCCCAATTGCCCTTCACAAAAGTTTTGGAAAATACTCACTTCAACCTTCTGCCAGCTTTGTATTTAACACTTCTTTTTTTCCTGGTCTCCCTGAACAAATTTGTCTAATATTGAACGTCTGTGGAATGACCCTGTTCTAAAATGTAGAATAATAAGCTGGGCTTTTTTTTCTTCTTTTTTTTTTGGTCCTTTGTGTACAGGGATATAAAAAGTATTTTTGGAAATAATTGTTGCTTACGAGAAGCAAAGCCATTGAGATTATTTCTATGAAAACTCAAAAACTTATTTTTTTATACATACAAAAACACTGGCATGAGTTGATTTAAATGGTCTGCAGAAATAAACAGTGTTGACTTTAGCCAAAAAACAGGCTGTCTTTAACCGCATTTCTGATTTGTGGTGTGGGAACAAAGATTCTTGGGTTACACTCAAAAGGAAATGTGTTATCCTAGAAAAAAAAAAAACCAAAAACAAATATAAAGGATAAGGAATTCCAGAGGGTCGAGGGTGGATTTTTTTCTATCTTTACTTTTTTCAGAAGATGCCTCTGCAGCTTTATAGGCCAAAGTGCTATTTTCTAGTCTGTTGTGTGGATTTAGTTTTGTGTGGTTAGTTGATGGTATAGTGTGCAAAGCCAGACAACCAGACTTATTCAAGAAACCATTCTCCATTTAATGATGGATTTTCATTTTGTACAAACATACCCCGTAGCTGGATAAAGTAAATGTTTGATCCATCTCCCAGTAAAGGAGAATAAATTACATTTTTCTCATGCTGATATTAACAACAGCTTTGGATCCAGCCAAATCGTTCTGTGCACAACATTACTGGACTGAATCTTTACATCCCCTTGTGCAGAATGGAAATATTAAGACTCCTTCAATTGGATAAGTGAGCTTGTTTAACACCATCTGGGTGCAATTACTCCTATTTCTCCTGCCAGGGCAGGAAAACGGTCCAATATTGCAAGTCCACTTGCTTGGAGTGGCCTCCTGATTTAGTCGGGCATTTCTTCCACCAAGTCCCCTTCCTTGCCAGTCAGGGAACCGAGGACCAATCGGCAGCCAACTGGCTCTTCCTCAGGCTGACCCGGGAAGGGCCCCCTCCCAGAGCCTGCCGGGGCCCGGGTCAGTGGCCGCCCTTCTGCATGAGCTGCGCAAAGCGGTTGGTGACGGACAAGGTGGTGTCGATGAAGCGGTTGACGCAGTTGGCCAGGCAGGTCTCGGTCCGGGAGTCGAGCTTGGAGCCGGGCTTGTCCACGCACTTCTCCCAGCAGGCCTCCATGAAGGTGTGGACCTGGAAGGGGGAGCCAAGCAGGGGAGGCCGTGCTCACCAACAGCCCCAGATGTCAACCCCAAGCCACCCTCTCTTCCCATCCTTCCCCAAGTGCCCCCGCCCCCTCCACTCCATTCACCTTGCCCCAAGCCCTCCTCGCCCCTCCCCCATTCTGCCGCCCAGCCCTCCTGCCCCTCCCCTATTCTTGCCCTCCTGCCCCTCCATTCTGCCCCCAGTCCTGCCCCTCCCCCATTCTTGCCCTCCTGCCCCTCCCCCATTCTTGCCCCAGCCCCTCCCCTATTCTGCCCTCCTGCCCCTCCCCCATTCTTGCCCCAGCCCCTCCCCTATTCTGCCCTCCTGCCCCTCCCCCATTCTTGCCCCCCAGCCCCTCCCCTATTCTGCCCTCCTGCCCCTCCCCCATTCTTGCCCCCCAGCCCCTCGCCTATTCTGCCCTCCTGCCCTTCCCCCGCCCTCCTGCCTCTCCCCAATCTTGCCCCCCAGCCCTCCTGCCCTTCCCCCATTCTTGCCCTCCTGCCCCTCCCCCATTCTGCCCTCCTGCCCCTCCCCCATTCTTGCCCTCCTGCCCCTCCCCCATTCTGCCCTCCTGCCCTTCCCCCATTCTTGCCCTCCTGCCCCTCCCCCATTCTGCCCTCCTGCCCCTCCCCCATTCTTGCCCTCCTGCCCCTCCCCCATTCTGCCCTCCTGCCCCTCCCCCATTCTTGCCCCCATCCCCTCCTGCCCTTCCCCCATATCCTCCTGCCCCTCCCCCATATCCTCCTGCCCCTCCCCCGCCTGAAAAGGGGAGGGGTCTCCACCGGCCGACCCCCACTCCCACCCCCCCACAACGCACCTGGGCCGTGAGTCGCGCCCGCTGCTCCTCTGCCGCCACCAGCCGCTGCAGCTCCGCCACCTCGGCCTCTTGGCCCAGCTCGGCCGCCATGAGGGGAGAGGAAGGAGGAAGCAGCAGCGCCGCCGCCTCCAGCCCAGCCCAGCCCAGGCCGGAAGTCCCGCCTCCCGCGCCGCGCTTCCGCTTCCGGCCGGTGCCCTTGTGCGGCGGGGGGCAAGATGGCGGCGGCGGCGGCGGGGGCGCTGCGGCTGTGGCTGGCCGGGCCGGGCGGGCGTCCGTCGTCCGGTGAGTGGGCGTCCGCCCGAGGCCTCCCACCCGACGGGGCCCGAGCACCCTGCCTTCGCGGCTGCCCTCCCGGCTGGGAAGCTTCGACTCGCCCTTGGCCGGAGGAAGGGCTGCAGACAGAGGGGAGGGGGGTGGGGGGGGGTCCGAGAGGGGCCTCAGGCAGGGCGGTGGCGGTTGGGGTTTGAAATTTAACGCCCCCCCCAACCCCCGCGAGCCTTGGACTTCCCCCTGGCCTCCCTCAGAGGAGGAGACGATGGGAACAGGGAGCCTCCTCCACTGGCCCAGGGAGAGACGGGGCTCATCCGTCCTCATCAGTCCCACCGTAAATCCCGTCAGATGACAAGGGAGAAATCATAAGAGGCCAATAGGAGGAGACAGCAGGAAGGAATGTCGGGGATCTGCCTGCAGTTTCATTCATTCATTCATCTGTCTGTCTATATATATGTGTGTGTGTGTGTATATATGTCTTCTCAAGTGTGTGTATACACACACACTCATAGGCAGACATATATATAGATAGATGATAGACAGATAGATAGATAGATAGATAGATATAGAAGATAGATAGATAGATAGATATAGAAGATAGATAGATAGATAGATGATAGATAGATAGATAGATAGATAGATAGATAGATAGATAGATAGATAGATAGATATCGATAGATATAGATATAAAGTGTTTTTCTATCGAGGCACCTGGTCTACCCCAGCATGTGGGAGGAAGCATCCTGCATCCCTTTCGCCTTTCAGCTCCAATCCAGGAGCCCTCAAGCAGTCGCATTCATGACAAACCCCATTTTATACCAAATTTATATTTCGCTGATAAAGAAATAAAGGGAGAGTAGTATAGATCTATTTCAAGCTTTTTAGCTTTCATCAGGTAGCCATACCTTTACTCGGATTCTTTATCAGCAAATATATCAGCATATATATATATGTGTGTCTGTATATATACATACACACAAACATACCTCTATCTATCTATCTATCTATCTATCTATCTATCTATCTATCTATCTATCATCTATCTATTTCATGTATCTATCAATCATTATGTATGTATCTATTTATCCCTCCCTCTCTCTCTCTCTCTTCATCCATCTTTTGCAGAGAGAGAGAAAAAAAGATCTCTCTCTCTATATATATGTATCTACCAGTATATCTATATCTATCCTGTGAATTTATCCCTCTCATTTGGCCCTGCCTGAGTGTGCTTCAGGCAGCAGTTTTGCCTAACTGAAGATGAGTCGGGGGTTATCCTTTGGGAAGTTTTTATTATTCCATGTGCATTGAACATGGATCTCTGTCAGATTTGATCCTTGTTTTTCCAGCTGATTTGCACCAGGTTTCCTCTCTGCAAGGACAAGACGGCAGTGGGTGCACTGCAAGGAATCCGTACCCATGTGATTCTGTTACAAAATGCACTGAACCATAAACGGTTATTACATGGGGTGTGCTACACATTATGTGGTGCTGTAGCACAGTGTGTGTTGACCCAGCCCATTCGTTTATGGTTTGCTGTGTTGTGCAAACCTTCCGTGAGCTGTGATTAATCGGGGCTAAACATATAGAAACATGGTCTTTGACATACTCCTGCAGTCTGGCGCGTTCAGATGTGTGTTGAGTGTGTAACCTCGAGGATTCAGTTCAACACAAAGGCTACGTTGGCAAACAAAATCTTAGGTGCACTTTCCCATCGCATAACAATGTGTGAAGAGGACTCCTCTGTGGGGTTGGAATGCTTCCAGAACCACTAAAAAACTGAAATTTGAAGGACATCCAGTTTTATTTTATCTATCTTGGTTGCTTGCCCCCATTTTTTTTTAAAAAAATTTGATTTATATGCTGCCCTTCTCCGGAGACTCAGGGCGGCTTACAATGCTCTAAGCAATAGCCTTCATACTTTTGTATATTTATACAAAGTCAGCTTATTGCCCCCACAAACTGGGTCCTCAATTTACCTACCTTAGAAAGGATGGAAGGCTGAGTCAACCTTGAGCCTTGGAGAGATTCGAAACCTGCAGTAATTGCAGGCAGCTGTGTTAATAACAGGGTGCTTAGACCACTGTACTATCAAGGCTCTGTATGGGCTGCCCATTCATTTATGGGCTGCTTCACACGTGATGATAGACAGGTTGGGGGTCTGTTTTTCTACACTGAATAGTCCTGAGTGGACCTACAGTGCTATGAAGGTTATTTGATGCTTCTGGAACCCATGTTTCTAATTTAACGTGTGTTTCAGTAGATAGGTGAGTTGCTGTTTCTTCCCTGCATTAATGCTTTTTTTTTTTTAAAATTTCTACACTCTACGGCTCTGACAAAGGGCTTTTTTTTTAAACAAAAAAAAATTAAGCGTTGTGACTGTGCATTTTTATAGTGTGTAATAAACATTAGTGGGATCTGGAGATCAAAACGGTCTTATTTACAAGATGAGATGCATCTCTTCTGCCCCGCAGTTGTCCTGAGCAAGTATCTCTTGGCTAGACCAATGGCTGCCTTGATTAGACCAATCGAGGACTCTCATCTTCATCATCGTCGTCATCAGATATGCAAATTTCACACATCTCCCAGGAGTTTGGGTAGGTCTCCCTTTAGTTCCTTTTTTACGTGTCTGTTTGTGTGTCATGCTTAGTCTCATGATTCATTGACCCCCCATTTCAGAGGGTGGGAAAAGAAAGGGGAACTTTCTAAACAGTTTCACTGTTCTTTTCTGAATAATTTCCCTGAAGGTTATGGATTCCATTGATTCAATGAAAACAATCACAGTTTCCCGTTCTTTGTGGTAAAAATAAGTTGTATTCCTGTCTCTATTGTTTGAGACATGGTTGTATTCAATTGAAAAATGGAATATTACAAGGTTGTAACAAGTTTGTAAATGCACAACTCTCCCTCTTGTGATGTAATTGTTTAATAATTGGACAAATAGAGTTTGTCCAATTCTCAATTACTCTGGGTGACTCATAACAGTCAAAGTACAATAAAACCAATAAAAGACTAAACAAATATAAAAGCGAACAGTGCAATGAAGTTTCACTCGCTTGCCAAAGGTTGGGTTCAAGAGCCCAGCCTGTCCATCTCTTCGAACCAAGAGGAGAGCAGGAGCTATCTAGATCTTGGGGGAAGCTTGTTCCAGAGATTTAAATCAGAGGCCTTTTGTCTAGCAGTGCTAAAGCATGGTGCGTTGGCTCACAGTATCGATTCTCAGAAATCTCAAACGTTACCTTTTTTAACTGTAAAGAAATAAAAAAGCAAGTTTCTACTCCTCATGACCGTGGAAATAGGTTTGGGCCCATTCAGGCTGTGTGGGCAAAAGCTTTGATATTCAGAAGGTTACGTTTCTTTGGAAGGCTGCCTCCTGCTCTTTTCTGAGCTCCTACTAGGGTCCTTTACCAAAACACTCTAGAGCAGGGGTCTCCAACCTTGGCAACTTTAAGGCTTGTGGACTTCAACTCCCAGAATTCCTCAGCCAGCAAAGCTGGGAGTTGAAGTCCACAAGTCTTAAAGTTGCCAAGGTTGGAGACACCTACTCTAGAGGGTCCCTCTTTTGCTTGTTCATTTATGCTTCTGCCAGCTACCTACAGCACCAAACGAGACACAAACTTGTCCTCAAGTTACAACAGGTTGCTAAGCGACCGATTCGAAGTTCCATGTTTCTTTCTTGAATCCCTTCTGAAGGAGGGGGGAGCCTCTTAATTTGCTGCATAATATGATCATCAGATTTATTTGCTCTGGTTCAAAACGACTCTGAGCTGCTTACTGCAAGATAAAACACACACTCTTCGAGCATTTGCTCCTAGCTCTCGAGTAAGCCGTTTCTCGGGCATTAAAAATGCTGCATCTGTCTGCAGCTGGTTCAAAGGCCGCCTCTCTCCATTGGACCAGTGAGCGAGCAGTCAGCATCCTCCTGCTTGGACTCCTGCCAGCAGCCTATCTGTATCCTGGAGCAGCTGTGGATTACTCCCTGGCAGCAACCCTCACACTCCACGGGCACTGGTAAGTCCGCACCACCCAAATTTGAAAAACAAAACAAAACACTGATCTAAAAAAAGTAGTAGATAAGGCTCCAAAGATCTGTTTTGTTCACACTTCTGTTTAACTAAACTTCAGTAAGCCAAACACATTTTCTCTGTGGTTGTAATTATTTTTCCTACGAAACCTTTCTGCTCAGTAAACTCGGTAAAGTGATCAAGTGCTGTGCCCAGGGAATTTGGGGGTGTCTTCCTCTGGGTAAAAGCATGTCTGTAGGGGGAGACAAATCTCTCTAGGGCAGCCTCTTTCGAGTCCCTTTCAGGCTGCTCCCTGCCCTCCGACAGCAGTGGGTAAGAATTTGGGCCTTGGAAAAGAGGAGTTGTTAAAAGAAAAATGTTGCAGGCCAACCCTTCTCCAGGAAATAGCATTCCTTCCTGTGCTACGTAGGTTCCTGGAAAGGGTCATGTCCTCTTTTGTGGTGGGTAAGAAAGTCTTGTGCTTCTTGGGAAGTGAGCAAAATGACTCAGTTGGCCTGTTGCCATGTTTTTTGAGGCCTGGGCCTGCCAAAAGTGGGTTAAGGGCTTCAAAAACAAATGGTTTTATGTTTCTGCTTTTCCCCCTTGTGGGTTTCCCTCCCTCGTTTCTGGAAAGCTCTTCTTTCTTTTGTAAAAGTTCCCACCCTTGAACAGGAACATCTTTTCCCCTCCCCAGAAAAACAAGAGTTTTTCTCTTTGGCTCCCTTCGGTCGTTTTTAATTTCCTTGTTTGTGACCTGCATTGGAAGAGGGACCTTCGTTGTCCTCATGCCAGGCCGTTCATCTGAGAACTTGGAAGCGGAGGATTTGACCCACGGGAAGCTCAGTGCAGGCAACCCAACCACAGACGGCTTACTCCCAGCATTTTTAACATTCATTTGGAATCTGGCTGCCTGTTGCGGACTGTTTCATGGCCTGTCCTTTGGGAGAACTGAGAAAATGTTGGGCTCCATTTCCTAACTCTCATCAAAACACCTCCCCCCCCAACACACACATCTCAGTCATTTTCTCGAGGTTAAATGTGACCGCTTTGTCCAATATCCTTTCATAGGACTTAAGTTTCTAGTCCCTGGTCTTCATCCTTGCGCTACTTCTCAGCATTCCTTCTACTTCTGCCTGAATCCTCTTTACAGAGCAAAAGAACAAGAGGAAAACAATCCCTGGGATGTGATTTAAGGACGACCGCCTCTTGTGATTTAGAAACCGTATCTGTGCTGATGCAGTCCCAGATGACTTTCTTGCATCACGCTGCTCCCTGGATTTCTGTGCCACTTGCATAATTTCCTTCCCTTTCACTGTTGACTGGCATTACATTTCATCATTGTTTATATTCATGCTGTCTGTTGTTATAGCAGGGGAAAATCCCAGATTTTCCTTCAACAAAGGGTTGTTTCCCTGTCCTTACACTAATATTCGATACATTTTGGTATTTTCAGTTATTTAAGTTTATTGGCTGACCAACAATCTTGTTCCCCCTTCAAACTAACGTTTGCCTGTTGTTTGTTAAGCCACCTGGGTCACTTTGGGCCAGTTCTCTCCCCCCACCCCAACCTCAGCCTACCCTACCTCACAGGGTTGTTGTTGGTACTTACGGGAGAGTTCTTCCTCCCCCATCACCATCCAGGCCCTGTAGAAATAGTGAACTCTTAAAAGCCCCAAACAACTCCTGTAATTGAGAAGGTGGGCTGCGTTGGGTAGAAATTGGGGCATAGTCACCTCTGAAGGGTATCCTGGCTCTTTGGAGCCGGGTTAAAGCTTCTGAGATTGGGTGGGTCATTCTCCATGGGCTCCCTATGAACTTTTCAGCCCTCCATTGAAGGAGTAAGCCAAAATGAATCAAATGAAACAAACCTTTGGGGAAGTGGGAACACATTCTTCCACATTGTGGTTTCTCGCTGCCCGCTGAGTAATTTTCAAAGCGACTGTGAAGTAGGCGAATTCTAACTCGACTCCGCCCGGTTTGAAAAACTTTGAAAGGATTTTGAACGTGTCTTCAGCCAGCTTCCTGTTTCTTTCTCTCCCTTCCCTGCAGGGGCCTGGGTCAGCTTGTAACTGACTACGTCCACGGAAAGAGCTCCATTAAACTGGCCAACGCTGGCCTCTACCTGCTTTCGGCAGTCACCTTTGCCGGCCTCTGCTACTTCAACTACCACGACGTGGGCATCTGCAGGGCAGTGGCGATGCTGTGGAGCCTCTGAGGCCTGCCCGCAGAGCCCAGCGACCGTTCACTGCTGCCTCTGCTGCTTTACGTTATCACCGAGTCTTTGAGGGTGGGCGAGAGGACGAGCTAGGGGGATGCTCTGCATGCAGCAGAAGGGCTGGGGGGGGGGATACCCCCGTGGCCATATCCACGGCTGTTGCCATTCAGAAGATCTCTCGCTAAGGTGAGAATTAGACCTGAACCAAGCTAGAATCAGGGAAAAAGCATCTGGGCAAAGCTTTGTATTATGTTGGGAGCTTCTGCAGATGGGAGGCCCTTCCCCTCTCAGACCACAAGCTGAGGTCAGCATCATTTCATGTTGATACGCCGTCTCGAGTTTCTGGCTGTCTTGTTGCAATGAATGAAGTATGTACGTGGCATCTTGCCCAATGCAAAAGGGAAATCTAAGCTATGTACAATAAAGGATTTTTGGAACCCACAGCTGTGCGAGTCTGAAATCCAGGGTTTACCCATTCCGTGGCCTCTGGAGGCGTCAGGTTCATTTTGATGATTGAGTAGAGTTGAGGGGGAAAAAAAAGAAAGGACACACTTCATCTCAATGTATCATCTCACATTGTTAAAAAAAATGTTTTGGGATATAATTTTTTTATCAGGTCCGCCTGATTCGCCAGTTGTGTCCCTTTCTGGATCGGGACTCGTTAAATACGGTCACTCATGCTCTCGTTACTTCCCGCTTGGACTACTGCAATGCTCTCTACATGGGGCTCCCCTTGAGGAGCACCCGGAGGCTCCAGCTGGTCCAGAATGCAGCCGCGCAGGTGGTTATGGGAGCAACGTGGCGCTCCCATGTGACCCTCCTGCACGAGCTGCACTGGCTCCCAGTGGTCTTCCGGGTGCGCTTCAAGGTTTTGGTTACCACCTTTAGAGCGCTCCATGGCATCGGACCGGGGTATCTACGAGACTGCCTTCTGCTACCAATAGCCTCTCACCGACCAGTTCGCTCCCATAGAGAGGGGCTCCTAAGGGTGCCGTCGGCCAAACAGTGTCGACTGGCGGCCCCCAGGGGGAGAGCCTTCTCTGTGGGGGCACCTGCCATCTGGAACGAGCTCCCCCCAGAGATATGGAAGATCCCGGACCTGCGCACGTTTTGCCGTGCTCTCAAAACTTTTCTATTTCAGCAAGCTGGCCTGGCCTAACTCCCCTCTTTTAAATTTTTTAATTCGTGATTTTATAAATTGGGTGTTTTAATCTGTGTTTTCGGCCAAAATATTTAATAATTTTAAGGGATTTTTAGGGTGGTATAGAAATTTGATTGATTGATTAAATAAATAAATAAATAAATAAATAAATAAATAAATAAATAAATAAATAAATAAATAAATAAATAAATAAATATACCCTTCCCTCCCAAACTAACAAAATAAACATAACAATGGCTCCGTGGCTAAGACACTTGAGCTTGTCGATCAGAAAGGTTGGCAGTTTGGCAGTTCGAATCCCTAGTACAGGTCTCCTGGGTCAGCAGGGGGTTGGACTAGATGACCTCCAAGGCCCCTTCCAACTCTTGTTACTGTTAATACAAAATATGCCTTGATGCATGTTTAAAGGATGGGGGGGGGAAAAAAATAGATCAGCGCAGAGGGAAAAACCATGTTTAGACATGCCCTGGCATGGCACTTTCAGACGTTAAAAGCAAGAATGAAAGTTCCTCTTAAAAATTTCTGATTGTGGTTCAAATGGAACATTACAGCTCATTCTGCTCCCTTATCAGCATGGAGCTAAAATGTCCCAAACAGAAATTGTGTATGCATTTGGGTCACAAAACCAATCCAGCTTCTGCGCATCTTTCATGAGGTTGAATTTCGCACAGGCTGGGTACCCGATGACTGATACGGAGCTTAGGAACAATGCCTTTTCCATCATAAGATCTAGAAACTTGCTTTAGAAAGAAACAAGATTTCCAGAATCTGCCAATACGGCTGTCCTGTTCTGACGTTCACCCTTCTCTTTGCGTTCTCTGATTTTTCTCCCCCCCAAATTTGATGGTTTGGCTTCTTAATGCTGAGATTGCAACTGGATTGTCTTTTTTGCTCTGGGCCAAAAAAATCTCGATCTTCATTTAGAAAGAGATTGTGATCTTGATCTCAGCCTTTTGGAGAATAAAAAAAGCTTATCTTTCTTTTAGGCGTTTTGGGGGAAACTATGTGGCAGTTTCCCTGCATTTTGAAATGTATTTTTTACTTATAATGGGCTAAAAGAATATATCATTTGAATAAAGGAAAAAATACAGTTATTAATAAGCTTGGCTAGAATCAGTTAATTATCAAGATGATATATCAAGGACAGTTTTTTTAAAAAATGGGAAACCAGAACTTCCCAATTCATAAATCCGTGTTTGTTTGCCAGCGAACAAACGCAGGTAATCCTTGACTTTTGATCATACTTTGGGACCAAAATTTCTCTTGCTAAACAAAGCAGTTGTTAAATTGAGTTGCACCGGATTTTACAAGCTACTTTCAAAATACTTTCAAGAAATAATAACAAAACAACTTCTGGATTGATTTTTAGTTATTATTAAAAATATAACATCTCAATTTAAAAAATATGCTCAGCCTAGGTAAGGTTTGAAATGTTGACATTCCATTAGATTTTTATCTACCATTTTTTGTTTGGCTATTGTCTAGTTTTTAAAAATTTATTTATTGGTAATTGATTTGAGATTCCTTGCAAAGCCATGGATATTTGTGTGCCTTTTCTAGTGCCATTATTCACCCCGCCCAATTTTAGATACTGTTAATTAGACAAATCCACGGGTCAGTTTTTCAAATATTAAGCAAGGAAAGTGAGCAATTTTATAATATGCTCCATACACTAAATCAACCGTTCCTTTAAAATCTGCACTTTTTCGACTTGACTGCTTGCAATCTCGTTTCTTTTTTTTACTTGGATTTCCTTGTCAGTGGAATGAAGTGTGGTGGAGCCTGGTGGATTCATCCACTTCATCTGCCAGTTCTACCTTCTTGACCACCAGTACGGTCTCAGAGCTACCATCGACACACTCCAAGGCCAGGAAATAGCCACGTTCCAGAGCAGATTCAAACTTGTAAAATTGCTGTCCGCCGTCCGAAAATCGTGTTTTGATGAAGATGATGTTGCTGGTGTCCCCTTCGATGTGTTTTGGAATTGTCCCTGCCTGAAATGAGAGACCAAACGATCTGAAAGGGATCCCCCACATGGCAGGAAGGGGGAATTTAAAAACAGAAAGACCCCCCCCCCCTCGCGTCTCAGAGAGTCTTAAGAAGAGCCCAGGATTGGGCTAAAGAGCTGGTTTGGTGCTGCAGTTGTTCGACGGGAGAGAGGCTGCCTTCTCTTTTAAGTCAATTCTGCACTTTCATTAGTTTAGTTTTGTCCCAAAATCTCTCTCTCTCTCTCCCTCTCTCTCCCTCTCTCCCTCCCTCCCTCTCTCCCTCCCTCCCTCCCTCCCTCTCTCCCTCTCTCTCTCTCTCTCTCTCTCTCTCTCTCTCTCTCTCTCTCTCTCTGCTGTAACCAAAGGTAGCATCGAAATTATAGTCAGGCTATAATCTCCTTTGTCTCTAGATTTATTTTTTTGTTGCTTTCTGGACAAAGGAGATTATCAAGGTTGCAATTCAGAAAAGACAAATAAGCTGTTTTAAACAGTAACAGGATGTAATGAAGGTGTTTCTGAATAATTTCTGGAATAATAATAACTTTATTTATTGTCCTTGTACGTGTATATACAGTATACCCAATACAACGAAATTCACTTAACACCCATAGACCAAGCCCAACACACATAACAATCCCCAAACACCCCCCACCCACCCACCACAAATCCCCCACCCCTAAACCACCCAAACATCCACCCAACAGACCAAGTAATGCTGTCCAACAGCTCACTGATGGTGGCCCTTTAGTTCATTGTTGAGTGCAATTACAGCTCTGGGATAAAAACTATTCAGAAGATGTGTGGTCCGAGTTTTAATTGTTCTGTATCTGAAAGCTGTACAGATAATCCTCGACTCAGAACAGTTCATTTAGTGACCATTTGAAGTGAACAACGGCACTAAAAAAGTGATTTATGATCACTTGGCAACTACCTCATATTTATGACGGTTGCAGTGGCCCTGAGTCATACCATCCCCCTTCTGACAAGCAAAGTCCGTGAGGGAATCCAGATTTCCTTAACAACCGCGTCACTAATTCAATAATTTAAGTGGTTCACTTAGCAAATGTGATAAGTTAGGTCATAAAACGGGGCAAAATTCATTTAACAAATGTCTCGCTTAGCAACAGACATTTTGGGCTCAGTTGTGATCATGAAGTCGAGGACTCCCTGTATAGCTGTAAGAGTTTTTATTTTTAATGGCTTTGCTTCCTTTGCGTTGCAGGAAGCAAAGCCAGCAATAATTACGCCAACCATCCCAATGAGGAATCTCGAAGGTCACAGACTTCCCAACTTTAATACAATAAACAATAAAAAAACCAGTCAGTTAACCTCTTGGCCCAACTCCAACTGACGCCAATTGACAAGAGCCTACCTTAAAATTCACCCTCATTTTGTTTCCCTTTTTCTCCACAAACATGTGGTAAGTCTGGCGGTCAAATTCCACAGTGAAGGCCACGCACAGACCCTTTGGGTTGGTGTCTTGGTAACTGTGGATGTCAAATTTGATTCCTGATACTGCAGGAAAAAGAACAAGAGGTTAGAATATAGAGTAGAGTAGGGTAGGGTAGGGTAGGGTAGGGTAGGGTAGAGTAGAGTAGAGTAGAGTAGAGTAGAGTAGAGTAGAGTAGAGTAGAGTAGAGTAGAGTAGAGTAGAGTAGAGTAGATGATTGGAATAGAATAGAATAGAATAGAATAGAATAGAATAGAATAGAATAGAATAGAATAAATAGAATAGAATAGAATACAATACAATTCAATTCAATTCAATTCAATTCAATTCAATTCAATTGAATAGAATAACAACTTTATTGTCACTTTGAATGTACACTAATCGGCATACATTAATTTTGTTGCACATCTCAAAGGGTAACCACCTCCAATATACGCTACATAACCATGACAAAATAAGTAAATAAATAAATACAAAATTATGCATGTACCCACATATATTTTATGACAGAGAGAAACAACACAGTCTAGTTCAGATGTATACATGTACATGGCGAGAAATATGAACCTTGTGAGTATACCAGATGGATGGAAAGCTGTTACAGGATCTGGTAGTCCTGCTAGAAATAGAAAGTTTTCTTCTCATGAGGGTCTGGCAGTAGATAAAATAACCTCAAACTTTTCTATCACTTTCTCCTATGTCTGTAAGGAAGGTTTCTTAATTCAAAAATTATTCTGGGTGCAGTTTTTTTCTCTTTTAATCATTTGACTAGAAGGAGAGGGCTTGTTAAGACTTGCCATTAAATGATCTGGAAATGACTGTAAGAAGGCAAGCCATAAAATTTGAACAGATTTAAATATTTAAATATTTTCCTGGCCTTAAGAACTTCCTTGACAATCTATGAAAAGCCAGGTTTCACTGAGGAACACTGCCTGTTCTGATAATAAACTCTTATGATGCATAAAAAAGCAATTTCCTAATGTAATTAATTATCTGCATCACTTTTACAAAGCTGTTTTCAGTCCTGACTGCAGTGACTGATCTGTTTCTTCTCTTCCCAAGTTCTTTTCTTGGGGCACGAAATAGGTCAGGAGAAAAAAAAAATGAAAACGGACTGAGACCCTTTTAATCTGTTCAGACATTCAGAGGTGCAAAACCGCGACTGTACCATTCCGAATTTCCTGGTCTGTTCTGCGTTCAAATACTGCAGGGAAATCTTCGTCAGACGGCCGTGCTATGAGGACGTGATTATTAGGACTTCGGAAGATTTGGGCAGGTTCACATTTTCCTGACGTTTTCCAGCTGTCCGTTTCTAAAACTTAGAAGAAGATGACAAATCTGATGTCAGAACAGGACATACATTACCTCATCTGGAATGTATATGCAGACTAATTTTTTAAAATATAAATATATACCGTATATAGCAGTAATACTTAGACTTCTATAACGCTTCACAGTGCTTTAACAGCCTTCTCTTAGCGGTTTACAGAGTCAGCATCTTGCCCCCAATATGTAATGTATATTACACACAACATACACACACACACACGTCATAATTCTTTGAAAAGAACCATATTTTAAATAAGCAAAAATGCAGAGAAGAAGAAGGAAACAAAAAATCCTTTCTGTCTTTGCCCATAATTTGGTGACCTAATACTTTCTTTCATTTCGGTGTGTCTGTAATTTTTTATAGGGAAGCAAACTTTTTATAGAGGAACGTCTTTGCAGTTCATGAAATCAACTTAAAAGATCTCCCATTCAATAAAACCATAATAGAAGCAAGCATGTAAAGTAAAAATATTGTTTGGATGTACAGATTGGGCATAGAGTCACACTCGGCTTGTCTTTGGCCTGCTCCTAATAATTTCTCTTGATTTTTAAGCAGCTGTTTACATCTATTCTTTGAGGTCATGTTAAATCTAGAATGAATTTTAATTCAATCCTGACACTTCATTGATTTGCTTTCATTTGCTCTCCTCACTGTATCAATAATCCATACTAATGAATAAACCATAGTAATAAATAATCCATACTATAATCATATTGCACCCAGATGCATCCTCAGGTGGATTAGTGAAACATGTGATTCTCCCCCAATGAATAATTATAAAACCACAGATAAAAGCTGATTTGCGGGGGTGGGGGGGATGGCTCCCCATATTTTGTTGTTTCATTATGGAGTTGATGTTATGATACAGGGGTCTGCAAACTTGCCCACTTTAAGATTTGTGGATTCCCAACTCCTGGCTGGGGAATTCTGGCAACTGAAGACTTAAAGTGGCCAAGTTTGCAGATACCCCTGCTATAATGCTACCTTATGAAATAGCAATTAGGGAAAAAAACAGTGGCACATTTAAAAAACAAAACAAAAAAACAAAGCCAGCATTTCTGTCTGAAAGAAGTGTTTGCACTGCTTACCTTGTTCTTGGTTTCAGCAGCAGGCAAGAGGGAGAGAAAGAGGGAGTGGGGGGAAAGAAAATATGATATCATTATGTAAATTTGGGCGCTCTCATTCTCTGTGCCAGCGCCAGCTGCTCAAGAAAAATCCCCCCCTCCCGCCCGAGCTGTGAGAGTTGCAAAAGAGCCTCATCCCACAACCTGGAGTTATTTTATGGCTGCAGAAGATGTGCCCACAGAGCTTCCTCATTCCAAAGCAGGAGCCCTGGGCTCAGCAATGGGATTCCCCTCCTCCCCCTGGCAGCCTCTTTGAGTCTCCTCCAGCGAAAAGCCCCCCCCCCCAAGAATTACCTTGGAAATAGAGGTGGCCTTCTTGGTCCAAATTCACCGGCAGCATCTGGATCATATCGCTGTACATCTTCGCTCTCTGGGGATGAAGGCGGAGATTTTAATGACTTCTGAAGTTGAATTTAATATGTTTTATTTGGCGCACTGGCAAGGAGGAGAGGGGCAGAAGGCCAGAGCTTCCCTGCTCAGCCCCGGGAAAAGGACGGGACCAGTTGGCCACCTCCGGGCGTGGCACCCTGGCATCCCGCGTTCCAGTTTAGCCCGCCTGCTTAGAGGATGCTGAAAGATCGGTTCTCGGGGCAGGGTCGGGAGGGAGCCCCGCTGCCTCCTTCCAGCGGGCCCCGACGATGCTTCCCCGCGCCCACCCACTGGGGACCGTCGCCGGGCTGCCTCGCGCGTCCCGCTGCCTGCCCGGGGATGGGTGGGCGCTGCAGACCCCCGCCCCGCGCCCCAGCCGAGGAACCCACCTGCCTGCGCAGCGCTCGGAGATGGGAGTGCGGGCGACGAGGAGCGGAGAGGGCCGGGAAGCGCGGGCGCCCCGCCTCTGCCCGGCCCCCTGGCCGGCCAAGGGCGACGACACGGCTCGCTCTTTTCTCCCACGCGCGGAGCCGCGCCCGCCTCTGGGATGCTTGCCAGGTGAGAACAGCCTCGGCGGGCGGCTCCTCGCGGAGAGACCGGACTCGGCTCGGCTCTCTGGGCGGAAAGTCGGGTGCAGCGCCGAGGGTCGCTTCTCCACCCCCGGGAAATACTCTGCCCAAAATAAGCGGGGGGGGAGAGAAGAGGTCTTGCCTTCTGCGTGGGGAGGGGGAAAAGGGGCTCAGCCAGCCCTAGCCGAAAATCAGCGAGAGGGAGAGGAGGAGGAGGAGAAGGGGAAGGAAAAGCAAGAATAAAGCCGCCGGAGCTGGACCCCCAGCCCTGCCCCTTCTCCCGTCCTCTTGCAGGAGCGTGTCTGTAAGGGGCACCCATTCCCCTTAGAGGCAGAGGGCGGAGGGGGCCCAGCACGGGAAGCCCAGCCTGAGTGAACCACCCAGGAGTATCTTGCAAGGAAAGTTGTGCAGAGAAGGTGCTTCCTCCACCTGGGAGGGGTGTGTGTGTGTGGAAACCAAGGGGTCGAGGCGGTGGGGCGTGCGACCACCACCCCAGGATAGCAGGGGGCGCAGCCGGGCTCCTTCCTTGGCAGGGAGGAGGGGGAGAAGGGAAGCAGGTCGGGCTGGGCACCGGGACCATCAGAGGGGCTGGACTCTAGAGCCCGGGAGTCCAAACTTGGCATCTTTAAGACTTGAGAGCTTCAACTCCCAGAATTCCCCCAGCCAACCTAGGTGGTTGGGGAATTCTGGGAGTTGAAGTCCACAGGTCTTAAAGTTGCCAAGGTTAGACAGCCCTGCTCTAGAGAGTCCAAAGAAGGAACTGGCAGGAAGGGAGGGAAGTCAGGGATGGGGAGGTTTCCCCTCCAGGGGGAATACTTGTGCCCCAAATCAGAGGGCTGTACTTTTAGAAGACCCCCACACCCATTAGGTTCAGTGTAGTAACTGCTTGTGTGGGATGGTCCTGTTTATTCCCTTTAAGGTAATGTTTGATTTTCTATTTGTTGGAAGTCTTGGGTATCTCAGAAAATTGCCCATCTGAATGCATAGATGGATCGGAGCAGAGCCTGCTTAAAGCCTCCTGTGTAACTACGCTTTTTAAATTTGGTGGCAGAAAATGTGCAATTAAAGAAAGATCTCAAAAAGAAAAAAAAAAGAGTTTGAAATGGCACAGATTCCCTCCCTGAGGGACTTCCTGCAAGGAAGAAAGCATTATTCTGCGGCTGCCCTCAAAGGCTTCGTTCCTGCAAACACCATCTTCTCCAGAAGTTCTCTCCAGGAGTGCAAGGACCCCATCGTCTTGAATCTCTGGCTCTGGATTTATATAGCCTATAGTCATTTTTTTTTTTTTTTAATTTGATTTATATGCCGCCCTTCTCCGGAGACTCAGGGCGGCTTACAATGCGCTAAGCAATAGCCTTCATTCTTTTGTATATTTTATACAAAGTCAGTTTATTGCCCCCACAAACTGGGTCCTCATTTCACCTACCTTAGAAAGGATGGAAGGCTGAGTCAACCTTGAGCCTTGGAGAGATTCGAACCAGCAGAAATTGCAGGCAGCTGTGTTAATAACAGGGTGCACTAAACCCCTGTACTATCAAGGCTCTTATTTTTAATTTTACAGTCAAACTCTTTTTTTCTGACTCTTTGATTGAGTAATGTCAGCAGAATCATACTTGGCTGTTTTTCTTTAAAGAATTGTGACATTTGAACCTATTTTGACTTCTGTATTTTGTGATTTCCCATTCTTCTGACACATTTCTTTCCGGCAGAGTTGCTGTGCCCCTTTTCCTGAATGCAGGGTGATAACAGCTGACCCTCTGCCACTAGTGTCCTTGTGAAATAATTTGGAAATCTCTCCTAGATCTCTCCTTGCCCCATAAGCATCTAAAGACCAGTTGAGCTGCCTCTCTTTCCTTGTGGCAGGGAGGTTAATAAGCTCTTATGGTTCCCAGGGGCTGCTCACAGCTACTCACAGCTTGCTACCTTGGTGAAATGGGACTAGGAGCCCTTGATAGTGTCTAAGAAGAGATTTTTTTTTTGGGTGGAGATCTGGGGACGAGGGAAGAGGTGGGAAGAAGGGCTGAAATGCCTTGGTGCAACTGGTTGCCTGCCTGGGTGGCTCTCCATCTCCCTTCAAACCTTGGATCCTCATTAGAATTTCAGGCCTGATTTGTAGCATTTAAAGACAGGCAATAATAGCATTTTAGCATGGCATCCATGCCTCCTTTGGAACTATAGAAAATTGAACTTTTGGATGAACTTTTTCCATTCATCCAAAGCCATTTTCCTTTGGTGTCCAGAAAACCAAGCCTTTTCAGCGATCATCAGACCTCAGGGTGGAATTCTGATGTCCTTAGTTAAGATTGCAAGCATTAAAGAAACAAACCCAGCGAGGGAAAGGAAGAGATGCAAGATGTTTAAAGGATGTCTGTCCTTACTCATGCAAATCATGTCAATGTCTTCTACTATTTGGTGTGTTGCTTTCTGACACATCACCAAAAAGACACAATCTTAAACCTGGGATTTTAAAAGACTCATTTAGCGTAAGAGCTGTGGCACCAAACTTAATCAGGATTAAACCTGACTAAGATCAGCCTCTAAAATTGCATCTGCCCTGGAATTCTCCAGGATCGAGAGCCAGCATAACTGGTGGCACATGAGGGACCTCTCTTGCTTCTAAGACTCAAAGCAGTGTTTCTCAACCTTGGGCACTTTTAAAGAAGGATGTGAGGGCCACAGAGGATGGACTTTGTAATACTCGAAACATGGTTTTTGTAATACTGACTAATTAACGTGGTTTTTCTTGTATTTTAAATTGGCTTTTTCAATTGTATTTCTAATAATTTCCCATAAACCTTCAAGAAAAAGCCTCTCTTTCAGGAACCAGGATTGGCAAGAGAACATTCAATATATTGCAGATAGCAGCTTCGTTTTTAGCTGTTCTTGAGCAAAGAAAATAGTCAAGCCAACCTTGAGAAGCGCTGAGAATGTATCTTACCCAAGGCCGTTTAGGTGGTTTTCCTTTGCAAATGTTCAGTTTTAGTCAGAACACAATGCTCTTTTCTATGGCTACACTGTAATTCTTTTCAATGCTTCTTACTTTTTTTTTTTTTTAAAGATTTTATTCAACATTTTCCAACTTTAAAAACCACAAGTAAAAAAAAAAGGAGAAAAAAATAATAAGACAAATACAAACAAATAGAAAAAACACAACAGTGTAATATAATTTTACAGCTTTCCGTATCAGCATGTATATTCTACTTTTGTAATTCAGTATTCAATATTTGCCTTCTCATAGATTTTAACAATTCTATTAATGGTATAATAATTATATTATAATAATATAATACTGATTATAACCATTCTGATTATATACATATATACATTTATCTTTATATTATAGTCAATAGTTTTAGAATTTTTATTTCTTGTTTTGGCTTCTATTCTCTAGCCACTTGTACAGTCTACTCCAAATTTTATAATAGTCTGATTCTTCTCTCTCTTTTAACTCAGATGACTATTTCTAAACCAATCAACTTTTACTTTGTAGTTCTTTGTTATGCTAACTATAAAAGTAAATGTAATCCATTTCTCGGGACTCCCCCTTTTCATACGGAGACCACACTTTATCAGAGTAGTTTAATAAATTGCTTTTAAATGCTCTTCTGACTTGGTTGCTTATTGGAAAAGGTAAACCGAGGTAGAACCCAGGGTCGGATCAACTCATGAACTTACCCTCATTTACTAGAGAATCGAAAGGAAACAAATCAACACTCACCAAATTTCTTTTGAATGAACTTCGTCTGGATGGACGACTGTTCTCTGTCCTTCAGGGCCCCTATAATGAATGGTATTCCTTTTGCATCGCTGGCTGCAGTTTCCTAAACCTCAGACAAAAATCACAGTGTCAAAAGAAATTATTTCAAAGCACGCTTTTCCATTGATAGTGACCTGCAGTCCAAGAAAGAAATGGCTGACTCACCAGTTTTGATGGCCAAATTCGGCCCTAGGTTCTACCTCGGCTTGAGAACAGCTAAAACCAAAACTCTTATCTGCAATGTATTGAATGCTCTCCTGCCAGCCCTGGTTCCCGAAAGACAGGTTTTTTTTCTTGAAGGTAAAGGTTTAGGGGAAATTAGATTTAGAATGAATGCGCTGGAAGGGACCTTAGAGATCTTCTAGTCCATCCCCCTGCTTAAGTAGGAGAACCTATACCATTTCAGACAGGTGGCTTCCCAGTCTCTTCTTAAAAACCTCCAGTGATGGAGCACCCACAACTTCTGGTGGCAAGCTGTTCCACTGGTTAATTGTCCTCACTGTTAGGAAATGTCTCCTTAATTCCAGGTTGCTTCTCTCCTTGATTAGCTTCCACCCATTGCTTCTTCTCCTGCCCTCTGGCACTTTGGAGAATAATTTGTCCCCTTCTTCTCTGTGGCAGCCCCTCAAATACTGGAATATTGCTATCATGTCACCCCTAATTCTTCTTTGGACGAGCCAGACCCAAAGCCTGCAGCCGTTCTTCATACGTTTGGTTTTTTTTATTAGCAATACAATTGAAAAAGCAACTTTAAAATACAAGAAAACCCATGTTAATTAGCCAATGCAACAGTATTAAGCTTGACTCAGCCTTCCATCTTTCCGAGGTGGGTAAAATGAGGACCGAAATTGTTGGGGGCAAGAGGCTGATTCTGTAAACTGCTTAGAGAGGGCTGTAAAAGCACTGTGAAGCAGTATATAAGTCCAACTATTGTTGCTATTCCTTCCTTCCTTCCTTCCTTCCTTCCTTCCTTCCTTCCTTCCTTCCTTCCTTCCTTCCTTCCTTCCTTCCTTCCTTCCTTCCTTCCTTCCTTCCTAGTGGTCAGAATACAGTACTGCAGGCTAACTCTGCCCACTGCCAGTTCGATTCTGACCGGCTCAAGGTTGACTCAGCCTTTGACTGTACACCGCCCTGAGTCCTTCGGGAGAAGGGCGGTATAGAAATCTAATAAACTTGAAACTTTCATCTTTCTGAGGTGGGTAAAATGAGGACCCAGATTATTGGGGGCAAAAGGCTGACTCTGTAAACCGCTTAGAGAGGGCTGTAAAAGCACTATGAAGCGGTACATAAGTCTAGGTGCTTATTGCTATTACGAAAACCATGTTTCGAGTATTACAAAGCCCATCCTCTTTGGCCCTCGGGTGGACTTCAAATCCCAGAATTCTTCAGCCAGCTAGGCTATGCTGTGGAACTCTGGGAGTGGAAGTCCATCCCTCTTAAAAGTGGACCAAGGTTGGGAAACCATAGTTAACTAAAATAGTTAGCAGATGAATTGCATTGGATCATAATTTGGTGGGAGTTGCATTTTTGAGAATTGGAATCCACAAATCTTTTTTTTTTATTATTATTATTTTAAAAAAATCACAACGTTGAGAAAGCCTGCTTTAGAAAAGACGCCCTGGCTGGGCATCTCCCAATCTGCGCCCTCCCGCACCAGCCTCTCGCGTCGCGTGACAGTTTCCCGCCAAAACGTCCCCTCATCCCCCTCCTTCTCCTTCCAGCGCGAGACGCTGCTTAACCGTCGCCCTGTGAGGCGGAGTGGCGCATGCGCACTGGCGTCGGCCACGGGCCCCCTCAGGGTGTCGGCGGCCTCCGCCTGAACTGTGTGAGGCGCTTTCACACGAGGCGCGCCCTTCCCCAGTCGACTTTTTTCCACACATACACACCCCGAAACGTGTATTGTTCCTTTCACACGGCCGAATTCGCCCCTCAGGGGATTCCCGCGGGTCTAAAGACCCCCCCCGCGAGTCCTCCCCCATCAACCCAGCTCAACCCAGTATCCCCAGCAGGGGATACTGGGACCCCCGAGAGAGCGATTTGGGGGACGGGCCGGAGCGGGAAACCCCCGAAAGTGGGGGGGACGGACGGACAGGGGACTCCCCATCATCCACAGCCGGAGAGATTATGAAACCAGGGCTTATTTTGGGTTGCTGAGGGTGAAACAGAAGAGCCCCCCCCCCCCGTTTTGCCAGGGCTGGTTTGAAAATTATATTTATTATAATGCTATACTATAGTTCAGGGGTCTCCAACCTTGGCAACTTTAAGGCTTGTGGACTTCAATTCTGGGAGTTGAAGTCCACAAGCCTTAAAGTTGCCAAGGTTGGATCCCTGAACTATATTTTAATTTTATTTCTTTAATTTAAAGGGTTTCTGAGTCACATAGGATTCTGGGCAGCCAACAGCTAGGAATCAAGGTATATGTTAAAGAGGCATAAAACTCATTCACAGGGCATTCTGGGAAACGGCTTCCTAAAAAGAAGAGTGGGGTGAACTACATGAAAGGGCAGAGCCTTGCTAGGGCAAGATGGGGTTGCTCTGTGTTTGTTTTATTAAATTAAATTGATACGCCACGCATCTCGCTATCTAGAGGCTCACCGCTTGGCGTACACCGGGCTGCCAGTTTTGCACAAATCTTGCCTTGTGGTTGCTTCTGCAAACCACCATGCCTGGCACTAGGTTGGGTCTGGATGGAAGCTCTGCATTTCTTGAATGTGGGTGGGTGGGTGGGAGATGCCGCCTAGATTCCTTTTGCTAGAGGATGGTAAATCTGCAGAGTGCAGCGGTGGTGTGACCCTAAACCTCCTGTGAATTCATCCCTTCTGTTGGAATTGACAACTATCACGATGCCATGAATGTTGTATTATCAGAGAACACAGATTCCTGACCACAAAGTTAGGATTTCCCACTTAGGTTGCATAAAGTAGTGGCAAAAATCAAATTTTAACAGGCTGTCCTTAGGTGCAAGATATTTTGTCATCTTTTTTTCTGAAAAGTGTGTGTGTGTGTGTGTGTGTTTTGTTTATTTGATTGCATCAGGAGAACCTACCTGGTGCTTAACACTCATTTTGTGTATGTGTGCTGTTATCTGGTATTCCAGAGATTTCCCACAAATAATGACCTTGTACTTTTTAATCAGTTAACAATGACGACTACCCTGGTAAAGTCAGATGAATACAAAAATAAGCGTAAAAAAGAAGCAAAGGTGAGTTTGAACTAGGTAGCATTATCATTGTTTAAATTGCAGTAATTTCCTTTTCACTTGTGTTCTGTTTATTTAAAATCCTGTGAGTCATGGATACAAAGGTATGGCATGGCTGGGGAAATCCACTGATGTTATTTTTTTTAACCGTCACTTTTTTTCTTTTTATAGAATGAAACTTCAGGAACTGCACAATTGGGTTTTTTTGAAAAAAATGATCCGACTCCTGAAAGCTCCCAGAAATTTCATAAAATGGATACTTTGGAAACCATTTTAAAGGGTATTATTTTGAAAAGAATATTAGCCATTCTTCTTGCTTACATTTACACCCAAATTTTAATTAAATAAATATTTGTATTAACAGATACAGGCAAAGAAATCAATGCACTATTATCAAAGTATGCACAAATTTTGAGGTAAGTAAATTATTTTATTTTTGACATTTTAAACTCTCTTTTTTTGAATACATATTCAGCTGTTGATGTAATTGATATTTCCAAAATTGTGTTTTAGTCCTTTTTATTTACTAAAAAGCAAAAATAAACCAAATGTTTGCAAATTGTAACAAAATGCTTTCAGCTAGAAAAACATTTAAAATATATAGCAAGATCCAAAGTTATTTAGTATCTGTCTTCTGAAGCAACTTGCAGCATTGCTAAAATTCGGTAAACTTGTTTTGCTGCCTTGCTTCTGTCAGCATTGTGTGCACTGTCTCGTAATAACTCTCAGTGTATCTTTCACATCTGGCAAATTGGAGCTGTTTTAGGAGGTGTAGGGAGCTCCAGATGTGAGCAGAAAAAAACCCGCTCAATTATTTAAGTGGACTATCACAAAAATGAATTTTATCCAAAGTGTTCAAAGCAAAACACCAAACTCCCCACGTATTTTTTTTTAAATTTGATTTATATGCCGCCCTTCTCCGGAGACTCAGGGCGGCTTACAATGCGTTAAGCAATAGCCTTTATACTTTTGTATATTTATACAAAGTCAGCTTATTGCCCCCACAACTGGGTCCCCAATTTACCTACCTTAGAAAGGATGGAAGGCTGAGTCAACCTTGAGCCTGGCGAGATTCGAACCTACAGTAATTGCAGGCAGCTGGTCTTAATGACAGGGTGCTTTAAACCACGTATTGATATAACAAATAAGCACTTTATATAAGCAGGACACCAGTATCTATATCATGGGTTCAGTACCTTCTAACTAAAATTTTATATTTGTAAGTGAGGAAATATTCTCCCGCTATATGTATTTAATGGCTTATCTTCATTGTTTTAAAATGCTTAACAATTGAAAACATCGATACAAATTTTAGTTTTGTATATAGCAATTTAAACTACAGGTGTTTCTTTTCTTCCTTTTTATGAATAAAGTGAGAGAGCAGCAATGGATGCTTCATATGTAGAGGAGCTTGAAGGAATCCTGAAAGAAGCTTGTTCTATAGAAAATCACTTGAAGCTGAAAAGAGAGAATTTAAGGCACAGTTTTGCAGCAATTGCTGGCCCTCTACAAAATGAAGAGGGTATATCTGGCAAATGATTTAAGGCATGCACTTACTTGTTCTGTTGTATGGGGGGAAAGCCTTTTAATTTCCAAGACACTTATACTTCCTTTTTTATTGATTGGGAAAGTAGTTCACAATTTCAAAACAGTATAACTTAAAAGGAGCATCAGTAGTTCTAATTCCATTATAATTAAGATGCAGGTTTAGAACAGTTATGTAGGGCTGCTTTTCTATGGAAAGGCTTATCAACCTTTTTTGGAATGACAGAATGGAGAAAAATCTGGTGGGCTTCATCTAAAGCATGTACTTTCCAGGAAGGAGGACCATACCATGAACTTGACTTTTTGACAGATACCTAATCTATATTACACACATTTGAATTTCATTTCCATAGGAAAAAGTTATGTGGCTGAGTCATAGTGAAATCTTGGCATATAAACCTTTCATTTTGGCTGGGTTGTATTCGTTATACTTTGAGAAACTTATATATAAGACTAAAAACTTGTTTTCCCTAAATAGTTTTAGAAAGTGATGTTTTTCTTTCCTTATATTTTATTATTGTGTTCTTTTTTCCTTTTGGAAAAAGAATTCTATTTTATAATGTTGGTGACTTGAAATGAAAATAAAATACAAAGGAAGAAAATTGTAATAATGTTCTTATTTTGCTTGTGCATTATAGACCTCCCAAAATAAAATCATGATTTGATGTTAATCTTATGGGATAATTATACATATGTATAGGTATTATGATTAAATTGTTCATTATATTTTCCACCTCCAACATGGTTCCCTTGTTTTTCATTGCTTTTGAACATCTAACTGCTATTTTTCTTTCCATAATCTGCTTTCAGGTGTTAGTGGGTTAGGGTTGTACATTATTTAAGCTTAAACCTGAAATATCTGATCAGAATAATATCTTCAAATCTTTCCCATCCTATTGTTAAAGTAAAGCATCCCCAATAGATCAGAAACGACCTTCAATTTTGTCTGGTCAGTTTCATGACCAGGCTTAAATCAGTTTCATATTGAATACTTTTGTTGTCGTGTCTGCTGCGTTGTTCAGAAAATGAATATTTTTATTACTGACCTATTTGAATGGTCACCAGTCAGATTAGTGGCTGAGAGGTGGCTGTAGTCCATGCTTGAAACATCAGGTGAGAAGCTCCTTTAGCTGCTTTTGAGCAATAATTCAAGTCTCTCATCTTGTGCACCCAGACGTGGATCAAAAGAAACAGAAGTTTTGTCTCTCAATATAAACATGTCTTCCAAAGCATGGCTTAAAATTTGCCTGGCCCTCATCCAAACAGACTTTGCTAATACTTTTGGTTGTAGGAAAAAAGTTAAGTTTGAAGGAGTGAGGCTATTTTTACGATTGTATCAGAATAATTGAAGCATTATTTCTTTGGACCTGCAGCAAGATAGGAATAATACAAAATCATGGAGATATTATTGATGTGTGCCCAGGACGTAGATCTGTCACCCTAGAGCCTGTGCATAAAAAAAGACTATGGCTGAAACAGATTTAATTACCCATATTTAGCAGTTATAGCAGACAAAAAAAGTGCCGAAGGACAAAGTCCTTAACATGATGCTGGTAAAATGTATGCTGCCTTGAACTTTTGAAGGAAAGGCAGAGTATAAATCTAGGAGAAAACCCCTTTTTTCCCCTTAATCAATTAAAGTCTCTGTTGTGGAAATATGGAGGTTTGGCTGTAATAAACATAGAGAACAGAGAAGGCTGAGGGAAAGTTTAGGAAGAATTTTTAAAAAGTGGAGAATGTGAGCAAGAAGTTAGTTTCTGTTGGTCTTGGTCTGTTCTAAATTGCTAGCAAGAGCCCTGGGCAAAAGGAGAGATGGAGACTGCAACCTTGCAGACCTCAAAGCAACATTTTCCTCCTCCGGGCATTGTTTTTTTACATGCTCAGCTTGCCTGGAGGAATGCGTTATCCACTTCAGAAGCAAACTACTGTAAGAAGGGCTTTGATTTCCATGGGAGGGAAGACAGATGTTCCCTGGTTTAGGATAGACAAAAATACACAGCAGGTACCTGGCATTCTTCAGCAACTCTCACCCACCAACTGAACCAGTTTCCTTGTGGTTTTGTTCAAAAGTGACATCAAAGTGCCAACTAGCCAACTGCATGTTAGTGACCTGGACACACCCAGCCTGAATTAGGTTAATAATGGTTAATAATTGGATGTGATATATTAATTCAATAGATCAATAATGAACTATGAAGCAAACAGAGATGATATCTTAATCATGTCAGATCTCACAATTTAGGTCTGCTATCGTATAATTTTGTTTCTCTTCCCTCGAAAAGTGATTTGTCCAAACTTGACACTAGAGGTCTGTGCCCTCCTGTTTCTGCCAATTTAATGCTGCCTTATCTCCTAATCTTGTTCAGTCCTGAAAGGGGGAGGCAGGTTTTTATTGTGAAACGTTGTGCTAAGCCAACAGATATTCCATCACTGCCCTGCGCCTCCTGTCAAAGAGCTTTTTGGCTCTCAGTCTCTGGCTGTTTGCGGCTTGCTATTTTCTCCCAGCTCAGCATCGTGAAAATGCTTTTCCTCCTTGTTTCTTTCACCAACTTCCTGCTTCAGAAGGCGATTCACTTTCTTGCGTCTTTGCTGCAAGATACCCCAGGTAAGACTGTTTTTCTTCCCATTTTCTGCTAACAGCAGTTTTTGAAAAAAGCTTTTGAGCCATGTAAGATTCACAGAGATCCACAGAGATCACATTGCAGTTGGGGCCGGTCAGAAGGCAAATCCTGATGATTACAAGCTATAGACAGATTAAGTTTGAATTGTGATGATTCATGCAATCTTCTAGGAATAACGTGCAAATAACAAACATGCCTTCCCTTTGCATGGATTTTTGATTTTTTCACTTCCCAACTGATCTGACAGCCTTGGAATGATTTTTTTCAGGATCAGCCAAGAAAGGAGGGTGTAAACCAGGAACGTTGTCTCCACAGCCAGATTGCTATGCAAGAACAGTAGTTTTTGTATAGAGGAAATTGTTCAAAATATAAAACACTCCGCTTAACATTTTATCTGCTTTCCCCAGTAGACGTATCTTTTCTTTTATGTACTCTGAGAGCATATGCACCAAGACAAATTCCTTGTGTGTCCAATCACACTTGGCCATTAAAGAATTCTATTCTATTCTATTCTATACAAATACTAGCGTATTTGGCAATCTTTCAGGATGGAGCGTACATACGAATTCAAGCAAGAGTGTCTGTGATGAACTTCCTATTGGAATTGGCCCAAGAAGGTTTGAGAAGGTTCCTAGATTGTCCCAATATTGAAGGCCCCAGTTATGAAAGTCATTCAGGTAGACCCTAGTTAGAATCTACCCAGAAACTTGCTGTGGACAAGATCTTTAGCAGGCACTCCTCGACTTACGACCACAATCACCACAGTGATTGATGAATTAAACCAGGGGGAAAATGTATTAAGAGAGTTGGAAGATACGTTTGAAAGGGAGATGGGGATCTGGGCAGAAATTTTGGAAACTAGGCAGTGGAAGAGGGTAGAGGTGGGAGAAATACCTAGATTGAATAGCCAAGAAGCAGTTACAGATAGGGATAAAGATCCCAGAGAGGAATGTGGGAGGCAAATTAAAAAAAGCATAGCAACTAAAGTATTGAAGTGGACAAGAGACGATGGACAGATGATTTCTCTCCTTTGTTGTTCTGATTTGCTTTTCCTTTTCTCTCCCTTTTTTTCCTTTTGCGTTGACTGTTTGACTTTCCCATTCAAGATGTTATCTGTTTCCAATATGCCTACATATTTGTAACCATCATCCTTTGCTAATCCTTTTACTATGTTTCCATTTCCCAGTTCTATTCCTTCTATTTTTTCCATTTTTCCTTGCTGCATGAATAATATATTTCAAGTTGAAAGTTCATTTTGATGTCGCTGCCGAACAGTTGAACTGTGTTGAGTACTGATTTAAGTTCACCAATTGAACTCCTTGTGTATTTGGAACTCCTAAACAAAATTCTAGAAATTGTTGCATTTTCTTCTTAATACTGAAAAATTACTCTATTTTTCTTACATTAGCACGTTATGGGGCAATAGGGGGCAAAGACAGAATTCCACTCCCAAAAATTTCAGATATTAAAGCAATATCTGGACACATCAATTCAGATTCAGTTCAGATCTGCCTGCGTAGGAATGAAGGAAAGAGCTGGGCTACAGGATCAGATCAAATTAACTTTTCAAAAGTCATTGCTAATTTCTTCTCCCCCCCCCCTTTTTTTTTTTTGCTTTATGCACCTTTCAATTCTTTCCTAGTTCTTTAAGCCATCCTTCTTTCCTCTTACTCAGCCAATTCCTAAACTTGTAGTTGGCCTCTGTGCATAATATGAAGTGGTAACTTTAGGATTGCACTCAAGATGGTAACCCCTTCCTCTTTGTTAATTGCTCAGTTTGTCTTTGCAGTGATAAAAAAGCTGCTACCCAAGACGAAAGCACCGATTACTTATAGCCACAAGAAGGGTTTAGAATGTATCTCGCCATTATTCTCCACCGCACAAGAAACACCTCAAGCGATCCCAGTAAAACTCCAAGGGCAGATTCCCAAATGGTTGAAAGGAAAGCTACTAAGGAACGGGCCAGGAAAATTCGAATTCGGACCAGATAAGTATGCCTGTTTCAATTGCTATGGATGCTGCTGTCTGCTCTGCTAAGGATTAAAAGGCCAGTAGATAATTTTATTCTCGTCTGCAGTCTTGATCAATTTTCTCCATTCATGTGCTTCAGTAATTCTACCAATCAGTTGTGTTTTAGGAAGAAAGAATCCTTGAATACATATTTTCTTGATTTAAGGGAGATATAATGACGACGAAGGATGTGGCGAAAGCTGATCTAGTAATAAACTTTTTGGGGGGGGATTGTCTTCTTTAGAAAGACCTTTTTAACAATTCAAAAATCATATCTTTGCAAAAATTACAGTCTTTACAACTTGATGTGCCCTTTGTGTGCACTTGTATACCGTAAGGGTCATTTTTTGTCATCTAATAAACAGAGTGGATGATTGGAACTGGTAGGGTAAGCTTTGCACATGGCTTTCTCCTTCTCTAATCTGTGTTTGTCTTTTCCAAATGAAGATACAACCACTGGTTTGATGGCATGGCACTCGTGCATAAGTTTGAAATTGGAGATGGGGTGGTGAAATACAGCAGCAAGTTTCTCCGGAGTGATTCTTACGTGACCAACAGCAAGAACAACCGAATCATGATCTCTGAATTTGGCACCTTGGCCATGCCAGATCCTTGCATGAACATTTTTGAGCGCTTCATGTCAAAGTTTGACTTGTCAAGTAAGTATCATTTTTGGATCAGTTTCGCTCATATTCGGCATCTGAAGTTTCCATAAGGGAAATGCTGAAGGACACGCCGTCAAATTTTTTTTTGTAAGAAGTAGGAGGGGAGAGTGGGAAAACTGGACAAAGTTGTGACTCCCATTTGTTTTCCAACTCGTGTCACTGGCAATTTCACAATTTTACAGAAATTGGCTTTAAGAGAAGGAGTGGCAGAACAGACTAAGTCCATTTGTGACTACCTAAAAGTTCTAGGCTGATTCCTCTTTTGACTCCACCCCAGTTCTGCCACTCCATCTCCTACACTTTCAGTCTTTTGATCCTGGCAAGTTGGTGACAATGGAAATGCTTTCTGTATTGAATTTACGACACTCCAATGAGGTGAATTTTATACTGCAGAAGAGACGGACAACTGCGTTGTTAATTTTGCGGTCATCAAAGGCGACTATTTTGTCAGCACGGAGACCAATCAAATGCACAAGGTGGATCTGGACACGCTTGAATCAAAGGAGAAGGTAAAGGAACGGAGCAGGTTACCTGGCATTGGGTTAGCCTATTGCACCATCTCATCCACCACTACCCAAATCTGGATTGACAGGCAGTTTTCCAGGAGCTCTGGAGATGCTGAAGACTCAATCTGGATCTTCTACAAATGTTCCAATGTTCCGTCCAGGTTCAGGAGTAGATATGCCCTTGTGGAACAGTTGCTGGGAAACCTAAGTGGGAAAGAATAGTTTCCCTCATCCTACTAGTCATGGCCATCCCACAAAACAGCTTTTAGCCACAGAAAGAGGACAATAATGTTTCACAATGAGTTGTTGAGTTCAGCTTCCCCTACCCTGGTTTGGTCCAGATGTTGGTGATGATCACCTCTCAGCTGGTGTGGGAATTCTGAGAGCTTCAGTTCTGTCTGGAAGGTGTCCAACTCAGGTAAGATGTCCTGCCATCTTTGTCCTTGCAGGTGAACTGGAAAAAATATGTTGCAGTGAATGGAGCCACAGCCCACCCCCACTATGATCCAGATGGAACAGTCTACAACATGGGCAGCTCTTATGGGACGCATGGTAAGACAAACAGAAGTGCTGTATTTTTCAGAATATAAGAACTCCGGACTATAAGACGCACCTACCTTTTTTGGTGAGGAAAACAAGAAAAAGAAATCTGCCTCTGCCTCTGCCTCCCAGCAATTTTGCCTTGTTGCAGCAAATAGCAAACAGCCTGCTTTACTTTCATTTTTGTTTTCAGCATAGCTTGATTAGTACAAGAAAAAAAAATCTGCTCCCAGCAATTTACCTCCTTGCAGCAAGCAGCAGAGGCCCGGGCAAAACAGCTGAGAGTCAGGAGGCCGATCCAATCAACTTGTGCTAATTAGGCTATGCTGAAGCTGAAACGAGGTGTTTCTTTTTGATGCTTGCTGCAAGGAGGTAAACTGCTGGGAGGCAGAGTCCAAAGAGTGGGGGCCAGTGGGTGGGCAGGGCTACATTCGGTGTATAAGATGCACCTAAATTTTCACCCCCTTTTAGGGGGGAAAAAGGTGTGTCTTATACTCTGAAAAATACGGTATCTGACTAGCATTTTAATGACTGGAATTAGATTCTAATTTCAGGGTATGGTTTTGACTTCATTGGTGAGTACTGCCTCCCTTTCTACCAACCCAGGCTATTCTTGGCTTTATACGCCAAACGGACAGTTACTTAACATCAAAAAATGTCAATTCAAGGATGATATAAGTATTTTTCCAATGAGTAGACGCATAGGTTTAGAGTCAGATGCTACAGCCCTTTTAACTGGATCAGAGGACCTGGAAAACGTGAAGTAGCATCTGATGGATCACATGTCTGAATTTTACACTGGAGTGAAGATGAAGTGGCTGTGGATTTTTCTTACAGTGCATCATCTTGGTGGTCCCCCCTTCCAAACCTTGGATGGTGCTGCCCATACATCAATTCCAAATTCAAATATTGTTCATAGGAAGCATTGTTTATAGCACACCAGCCCTGCTGAGCTCAATTCCCCAATCCATCTGCAGCTGATTAGCTGGAATCGCAGTTCCAAAGAGCTGGGCTTTCTCTCTTACAGGCTCCAACTATAACATCATCCGTGTTCCTCCCCAGAAGTCTCAGCCTAGTGACTCCAGCCTGCAAGGCGCAGAAGTGTTGTGCACCATTCAACCCAGGAACAGAATGAAGCCAGCCTATTATCACAGTTTTGGTGAGAGGACCCTCCTCCTTTTAAGTTTTTCTGGAAATGCCAGAAAGAGGCAGCTAGAGTTGCAAAAGTGAAATGATGAAAAGTGGGCCGAAGATTTGGAATGCCACCGATGTAATCTATCACACTGCCGGAATCAAAATCAAGTAGAACAGGAAACATAATAGGAAAGGAATTAATTAATGAAATTCATTGCTCCAAGCTACGAATGATCCACCAGAGCAGTTCATATAAAACAATGTAACATCTTTTGCTAGCTGGTGGCCATAATAAATTGAAATTGAAATCATGCCCTGAGAGATGCTTTAAAAACAATGTCAGTAAAACTATGAAACTGAACAAAAAATGTTGGCTCCTGGCAGTACCCCAATCGCTGGCCTGCCATTGGAAGCTGGAAGGGGGGTTGCGTAAATGAAATCTGGCAATTCCTTTTTTTAAGAATTGTTGATTAAAATTCTTAAGTAGGTGATGTAGTAGCACCCTAAGGCATTAAATTTGATCCACAGAGTGTTAAATTGGATAATTTGAAATTACTGGCTGTTATGGTGAATAATCTGAAATTGTTTTGGCAACAAAGGATGAAGCTGGCAGGTAGAAAGATAAGGCAACCTTGTTGGAAATGTCCACATAATTAGATGGACGAATAGAATCAGCTCTTCATGAAAAGAAGTGGCCCAACTCTTTTCTTCTTCTGTTTCTAGGAATGACTGAAAACTATGTGGTTTTTATTGAGCAGCCCCTCCTAATAAAGTTGTGGGAGATCATTACAGCCAATTTTTTTGGGAAATCCTTACTGGATCGACTGAGTTGGGAGCCTCAGCTAAACACTCGCTTTTATGTCGTGAACAAGCACACGGGACAGGTAGGTCACCTGTTTGGCTGGCTCTGGTGACTTCCTGATACGTCTTCTCTGGGGTCTGCAGGGCGAGGCCGACAAGACTGTTGCTCTTCTCTTCCTGGGTGGTAGAAGGTATCAATGAGCAAACCAAAGTTTTCCCGAGATTATTTTGGGGTGGCAGCTCCCAGAATGTCTCTGTGCATTCTGAGTGCATCCAGAGTGGCTGAGAATGGTGGGAGAGTTGAGGTCCTGAGATCTTTGGAGAACATCAGATTTGGAAAGATCACTTCGAAACCTCCTTGCTTTGCCCATACGTTAAAATCCTTTCGAGCATCACCCTGACATATAAGCAAAGATTTTTAAGAAGTTGTGCCCAGGACCAATTGTTTGGGTGTCCCCAAAAGGCAGGAATTCACTCCCATGTCTTCCTCTCTTCTTGCAGATATTACCCTTGCATTATCATAGCAAGGCCTTCTGCTGTTTCCATCATATCAACACCTTTGAGGACCAGGGGTGTATCGTCCTGGATCTCTGCTGTTTTGAAGATGGGAATGTTTTTGACATTTACCGACTGCAGAACTTCCATAAGGCTGGAGAAGCCCTTGACCAGGTACCACTGCTCTGCCCTCCACATGGTGGGCTCTGAAAGGGAGCTTCATCTTGTAGACTAGCTTGGTATCTGCCAGGGGTGTTGGACAGTGGTGCTCCAGCCCTAGACAAGGGTGGGATTCCAAGGTGAAGGAAGGTGAAGTTCTCTTCCCTTTTGGCCTATCCTGCTCTTCAGCCTTGTGGTGTGATCACAGAGTATGGCTCTATTTCTCTGTACAATGGCTTTTTTGTTATCTCGGCAGACCTACAACATGTTCCCGAAGCCATTTCCACGGCGCTTTGTTCTCCCGATCACGGTGAGCTCCAAGGCATCTGTGGGGCAGAACCTTAACCCTTTGTCCTACACGCTGGCAGAAGCTGTGAAGGAGGCGGATGGGAAGGTAGGTAATATATGTCCATGTGTGCATGTGTGTGTGTAATTTAGAAAGAATGAAAGCATTCCATTTTTCTTGTCATCCTTTGGAAATCTCACCATCCTGCAAACGGCAACTAGAGTTGGGAAAAATAGTGGGACTTACCATATTTTTCGCACTATAAGACATACTGGACCATAAGATGCACATTAGAGGAGGAAAACAAGAAAAAAAAAATTCCTCTGCCTCCCAGCATCCATCTGGTATTTATCTGCCTAGCATCCTTGCAGCAAACAGCAAACAGCCTGGTCAACTTCAGCATGTTATCGCAGCCCCAGCACGTGGCTCGTCAGGGCTCCGCTCTGTTGCGGCCACCACCGATCAACTGAACTGAAGGCCTCAAGGAGACCATGGCAGTAATTCTGCAATTCGATGAAAAAGGAAACACTTTTCAGAAAAAAAGGCATGTTGCCTCCAGAGGATGGGAAAGATCATCTAGAGGTAGTCCTTGACTGTTACAACCATTCATTTATAGACTGCTCAAGGTTACAACGACATTGAAAAAAGTAACTTACAACCAGTCCTTGCAATTATGACCATTGCAGCAATCCTCACAGTCGCGTGATCAAAATTTGGATGCTTTACGGCGATTTTGGCATCTCGGGGTCATGTGACTATCATTTGCGACCTTCCCAGCCAGTTTCCAATAAGCAGTAACCGTATGGGAAGTAGGGTTTACTTAACATCCATGTGATTCACTTAATAACTGCAGTGATTTGCTTAAGAACGGGGGCCAAAAAAGTTCGTAATATTGGGTATGAGTTAGTTATCAACCTCCTTGCTTAGTGATGGAAATTCTGTGAATTGTGAGTTGATGACTACCGGTACCCTTCAAGTGGAAGGGTCCAAAAACAAAGCATTGTGTGCCAGGAAAGGCTCCTGGAGAAACTCAGAAACCATCTCCAAATAATAGATGGGTAAGGATTCTATGATAGAATTGATTCCGCGATGATTCTTCTAGATCTGGTGCACGCCTGAAAGTCTACACAAGGAGGACCTCAAAGAAGCCGGAGGAGTGGAATTACCTCACATCAATTATGCACATTACTCTGGGAAAAAATACCGTTATTTCTATGGCTGCGGCTTTGGTCATGTCGTTGGAGACTCCTTGATGAAGGTTGATACAGAAACCAAGGAGGTGAAGGTGAGAAGATTGGGGCCAGCAGTGCTCTTTTGTTACGGGTGTGGCGGGGATGGAGTTTGTCAGAGTTTGTTGCAAAATCAAATCCAGAAAGCACACACAGGTAACTGATTCAGCAGGATTCATTAACTTCTCTTTATATATAATATAATACATGAAAATAAATATACAATACCAATGGCAGATTCTTCCAAACTGGTAGAGAGTTACAGGCAAAAAACACAGGCAGAGGAGAGAACAGCAGAGATGAGTTCTTATTTCAATTCAGCAGACAGACTAGACTAGTTTCATTTTAGAGCTGAGCACAGAGCTACAGAGCCATGCCCAGGCTCCTTCCTGTCTCAGCTCCCTTGACCTTGTTGCTATGCCCCTCTTCTAGTTCATGAATATTCTGACAGAGTTCGACCTTGAAAACTCCTGAGAAAAATTATCTTCTGTGCCCTCTGCTTTGCCCACCAGATTTGGCACGAAAAAGGGATGTATCCTTCTGAGCCCATATTTGTGCCAGAACCTGATTCTTCGGCAGAAGACAAGGGAGTGATCCTCTCAGTGGTGCTCACCCCCAAGCAGGTAATTTAGTCCTCACGGCAGAGGTCAAGGCCTACTCTTTGAATATTCCTTTTAGATGGCTGAAAATGAATTTCTCCTGCCTCCTGGTGAACGCTGCAGGGCATTCGGGGTTTCCAAATGCAGGGACTTTTTGGAGCTCCTCTGTGCCTTCATGGTTTACTTTTCTTCTTTCTCCAAAACCCTTGGAGGGGCAGAGGAAGCAGATGCTTTGCACGGGGAGGCAGCCCTGAGGAACTGTTATCCCACATCCCTCTTTCTTTCAGAATGAAGGCAGCTTCCTTCTTGTTCTGGATGCGGAGAATTTCACCGAACTGGGCCGCACCGAGATCCCCGTCCAGATTCCCTATGGCTTCCATGGGGGCTTTGTCCCCAGTTAAATGCCACCTGTTGAGACAGCAGAGATTCGGGGATCTCCTCCGTGGTGTCCAAAATGCTGTGGACTAACTGCTTCCTCTAGATGTGCCTTGATTTCCTAGGCTACCCAATCGGGCTCCACTTTGATTCACCGAGAAATAGCCATTTTTCTCATCTGAGTCAAGTTTTCTAATTCAAAGCAGGACGTTCATGATTATGATGTATATTGGCCAGTGGGAAGCGATAATCAATCAGAATAGAGCTGGAAGGGACCTTGGAGGTCTTCTAGTCCAACCCCCTGCGCAAGCAGGAGACCCTATATAATTTTAGAGAAGTGGCTGTCCATTCTCTTCCTAAAAACCTCCAGTGATGAAGCACCCACAACTGCTGAAGGCAACCTGGTTAATTGTCCCCACGATTAGGAAGTTTCTCCTGAATTCCAGGTTGCTTCCCTCCTGGTTTAGTTTCCATCCATGGTTTCTTGTCTTGCCTTCTAGGGCTTATTACCCACATACATGAGCTTTTCTAATTTAAAAAAGTGGCTTTGCTAAACGTAGTATATTTTTCTATTAATTGACTTAATTTATGATGGGACCTAGTCTGGATTCCCAGGAGGGAGAGACTGCATCCCAGATGGCAAAGGGGTAGCGGAAGTTTGGTGGAGGGTTAAAACGGCTCCTTCCTAGCGATTTCCAGAGTTTATCTGCAGTTATGCAGATAGCTGCTTTAGTTTGGCAAGAGTCTGTCTGTAAGTGAAGAATAATAAAATAAATCACTCTCTAGTAACTCCATGGGTCATTCTTGGTCCCAGTGGTAAAATCTGAGCCAGTTTATTACCGGTTTGCTGGTTGCGCATGCACAGTGCGTACCACACACCAAATGCGAGGTGTGTGCACGCAGTATATGCCAAAAGGAGGCATGTGGTAAGTAGAACAGCGCGCGAGGGGGGTGATCAGCTGTGGCGTGCAATCTTTTTTTTAATTTTAAAAACATTGCTTTTAAAAGTAAAAAAAAAGCCTCTGACGATCGTGCTGCTCAGCTGGGATCATCAGAGGCTTTTTTTTTTTACCGTTTAAAAGCATTTTTTCTACAACCGAAGAGGTTGTAGAAAAAATGCTTTTAAAAGTAAAAAAAAAAGCGTCTGATGATTGCGCGGCTCAGCTGGGCATGGGGGTGGGGCAGGGATTTTTGTTACCAGTTCTCAGAACCGTCCATCGCCATCGCTACCAGATCAGGCAATCCGGTCGGAACTGGGAGCATTTCACCCCTGCTTGGTCCTCGTGGCCTGAGTCTCAGGTTTGAACTTTGTATAAACCTGGCTCAGAGCCTTTCAGATACTATTGAGAAATCTTGGCAATCGTATCAGATAAATATTTTTTTTCTTTGTACCCGGGGCATCTCAGTCCATCAACTATTGACCCAATTCAAGCTGTAGCTGACTCACCCTTGAGGTCCCACCTTCTCAAAGTTCTTTGAACCCATCTCTCTGCAAGAGTGGCCCTTCTTCATTTGGGGAGAATCCACCCTTTTCTCAATCTCCACTCTTGGGCTGGCCATCTAAGGGGCAGAGAGGCCCCAGCAGATGAAAAGAGGGATGGGGTGGTGCCTTCGGGATTCATAAGGCATTTGAAAGGTTTCAGTCTGGAGATTTAAGGGAAGAGACCACAAGACACCAGAATTCCAGACGCCACGAAGGAGGCCAGGAATTGTCTTTCATAACGTAGGAGCAGAACCAACTGGTGTAAATTGCAGATGCCAAGTTTTCATTTGAATATAAGCGAAGATTTCCTGATGGGAAGAGCTGTTGAACTGCCTATGGCAATATTTAATAATAATTTTATTTCTATTTCTCCCTCTTGGCAAGCTGAAGATGTGTTGTCTTCAACTCCTACAATTGAATCCTGGAATTCTGGGTGGCTCCCAATCAAAAGTTAACACAGCACACAAAGCGCTGTTAAAAATGATTAAAAACCCATTAACATTAAAACAAACAAAAAAACAAGAAGTCAAACATGCCAGGACAATCTCATCTTATCCAGTGTTGTGTTTGCATTTACACTAATGATAGAGGAAGGAATTCCCAAGGGAGCAAAGAGGAGTCTGGGGGGAGGCGGGGGAGGAAGATGCCAGGCAGGGTAAGGGAAGGGTCCAAACCCTCAGCCTGTAAACTCATTATGCTCTTGTCAGTTTCAGGCACTGCTTGTTAATTTGGGTGGGGATTTGCAGGGAAGCTCAGCTAGATGCAGTACTCAAAAGCCCGGACAATATTTGACTTTAAGGCCACTTACAAAGAAGGCATGTCCACCTTTGGCCGGATACCTGGTCACTCTAGCCAGCCCAGTCTTGCCCCTTGGGCAACTGGCCTCTGCCCAGGGCTGGAGATGTCCTGGGGGGTGGCATGAAAGCTCGCTGCAACTCCCCAGAGATGGAGTAGCCATGCCAGCTCAGGGCCAACTTTTGCACCGGCTTTTTCCAGGCTCGTGCCAGCGCCCGGGCATCCCCTGCCACATGTTCGGCTCCGCCTCCCACCCTGCCCCCTTTTCCAAGCCCAGCCAGAGGGGTGGGGCCAAAGCTTCCGAGCATCTCTCTCTCTATCCCCCTGCCCTCCCTCCCTCTCCGCACACGTGTGGTGGCACCTGAGAGAGGAGCCATTGCCATGGCGCCACCGCCTGCCCACTGGTCCTGGGTCTTGCACTGCGCGGCTTCAGCACCTCCCACCAGCTGCACATGTGATGGGGCGTTTTGATGGGGGGGGGAAGTGAGAGAGGAGGAAGAAAGGGCTCCTCAGTGTGTGCAGAGTGCCAGGGACCTCTGGTCGGAGGGGAAAAGGCGTCCCAGGGCTGCCGGGGTAGCTGGAAGTGGTTCCTACCTGTTCGTGCGAACCAGTAGTGGTAATTTGGACTGGGTCGCTGAACTGGTAGCGACCGCTGGCTTTCCATGCCCCCGAACCGGTTGCTCGCTTGCCTGCCTAAGCTGCCTTCCTACGTGGTGCCTGCCCTGCACCCCCTGCCTCCTCCTGCCTACAGGTAAGTTGCGCTAGCCCCCCCCCTCCCTGGAGCTTGCTGTGCCCCCCGCCACCGTCCCCACTGAGCTCGCGTGGCTGGCTAAGCCACCACGGCCCAGAACAGCTCCATTCCAGTTCGTGCTGCCTGCAGCCTAGCTTGCCGCAGGCCCCCCACTGTCCCCACCAGGCTGGCGACCTTACCTTCCTCCCACAGCTGGTGGCAGAGGTGAAGGCATGCCAGTGCCTACGAGGAACGCTGTTAAGGAGGACCGGTCCTCGGCCCCAGCCATGCGTTTTCAAGTCTGGGCTACTGCAATAGCTTTTCACTCCAAGCAGCCTGGGCTTGAAAACGCATGGCTGTGGCCGAGGAATGGTCCTCCTTAACAACCTCCAAAACTGCTCCAAGGCTGGGTTCCTTGTGGGTGCTTAAAAGTACCGGCCTTCAACCTGGCTGTTTCTCTGTGCCTGGCTTTCTGGTTGGGTCCCCAAAGCGCTGTGCTGAGAAAGACGCTCCTCCAACATGAGAGCGGTGGAGAGGAGAAGCAGCTGCTGATCACATGGAGCATTGTTCTCCGGCGACCCGTTTTCTCTCCCCCGCTCACTTGCTGGGAGACTGAGAGAGCGCTTTGGGTCCTGTAAATGTAAGTCCCATCCGGAAAGCCAGGCAGAGAGAAATGGGTTGAATCCTGTTTCTCTCTGGCGCTGCGCTTTCCGGACTTACCAGGACCCAAAGCGCAGTGCTGCAAAAAACTTTCCCAGCAAGAGAGCGGGGAAGAGTAAACAGGTCACTGGAGAACACGTGGAGGGCTCCATCATGTACTCTCCAGGTCAGTGCTGCTTTTGCCTGGGAGAGAAAGTCTTTCGGAGCACTGCGCTTTGGGAATCGGACTCCTGCGCTTTCCCAGGGCCCCGAGGGCCGCCCCTGCCACCTCCTGCTGCCGCCTGGAGCCCCCGTTTTGGCTGCCACCACCCCTCACCTGCCACTGCCTGGAGCTTGGCACGGCAGCCCCAGGAGGGCAGGCAGCAGCCTCACCTCCAGTGCGGCGTCTCCCCTGACGGCCGCCCACCACCAGCCTTACCTTCACGGGTAGCCATGCGCTGGCTCCGTTGGGATCTGAAGGGATCCCGTATTCAGGCCGGCGGAAGCACATGGAAGACCTAGAAGGTAAGTCTGATGCTGCCGCCTCAGGTCGAATTTTTCCTTCTCAGGAAGAATTTTTAAAAAGTGAAGAATATGAGCAAGAAGTTACCGTATTTTTCGGAGTATAAGACGCACCTACCTTTTTTGGTTGTTGTTTTTTTAAAGTTTTTTTTATTCTTTAGACAAACACACATACAAACATACAACGTATTTTCTTTGAACAGAGTATTTGGCTGGTTCACAAATTTAAACAGTGTTTAGTCATTTCAATTAAATTTACAATTTCTATATTTCCTTTTTGCCATATTTATTCCTCATCTATTTTTTTAAAAAAAACAATATTACCCTTCATTCTCATCTCTAATCTTAATCAAATTCAATTTTTCCCTTCTATTCTATATTATACCCCTTTCCATTGTCATCTATTTTTATATTCATCTTCACATTGGTTAATTATTTAATATTACAATTGTTTAATACAAATTCAACATTTTTATATAAATCAATTAGTTATAACTATCTTTTTTGTTTATTAATCAATATGAACATGAATATTCCAATTATTTCCATGCAATCCAATTTCTTACAAATCAATTAATTATATTTACCAATAATAATAAACCAAATAATTTTCCCCATATATTCCTCCAAACCACAACTTAACCATTTTTGCTTTCAACACAATATACAATTAATAGTATCTCAATTATTACAATTCCCTAGTTAAATAGAGCTTTTTTTCTTTTGTGTTTTTAAATCTTGAACTCTCCTCTTTTGCCCTAAATTTCCCATTGTTTGCACCTACCTTTTTTGGTGAGGAAAAAGAAAAAGAAATCTCTCTCTGCCTCATTTTGTCACGTTGCAGCAAAGACCCTGCTTTACTTTCAGTTTTGCTTTTTCAGCATAGCTAGGGAAAAAAAAATCTGCTCCAGCACTCTGCAGCAAGCAAGAGAGCCCTGCGCAAAACAGCTGAGAGCAAATCAGCTGAGTGTCGGGAGGCCGATCTAATCAACTTGTGCTAATTAACCTATGCTGAAGCTGAAAGGGGCTGTTTTTTCTTGCTGTTTGCTTGCAAGAAGGTAACTGCTGCGAGGCACAGGCCAAAGGGTGGGGGCCAGTGGGTGGGCAGGGCTACATTCGGTGTATAAGACGCACCTAAATTTTCACCCCCTTTTGGGGGGGTAAAAAGGTGCGTCTTATACTCCGAAAGATATGGTAGTTCCTGTTGGTCTTGGTCTGTTCTAAATTGCCCTGGGCAAAAGGAGAGATGGAGACTGCAACCTTGCAGACCTCAAAGCAACATTTTCCTCCTCCGGGCATTGTTTTTTTTACACGCTCGGCTTGTCTGGAGGAATGTGTTACCCACTTCAGAAGCAAACTACTGTAAGAAGAGCTTTGATTTCCCTGGGAGGGAAGACAGATGTTCCCTGGTTTAGGATAGACAAAAATACACAGCAGGTACCTGTCATTCTTCAGCAACTCTCACCCACCAACTGAACCAGTTTCTTTGTAGTTTTGTTCAAAAGTGACGTCAAAGTGCCAACTAGCCAACTGCACTTTACTCTAGTGCCTGGACACACCCAGCCTGAATGGTTAATAATTGGATGTGATATATTCATTCAATAGATCAATGATGCATTAGAAGCAGACAGAGATGATGTCTTAATCGTATCAGGTCTCGCAATTTAAGTCTGCTATAATTTTGTTTTTCCTCCCCCGAAAAGTGATTTGCCCAAACTTGACACTAGAGGTCTGTGCCCTCCTGTTTCTGCCAACGTAATGCCACCTTGTCTGCTAAACTTGTTCAGTCCTGGAGGCTTTTATTGTGAAATGCTGCGCTAAGCCATCAGATATTCCATCACTGCCCTGCGTCTCCTATCAAAGAGCATTTTGGCTCTCTCTGACTCGCAGTCTCTGGCTATTTGCGGCTTGCTATTTTCTCCCAGCTCAGCATCGTGAAAATGCTTTTCCTCCTCGTTTCTTTCACCAACTTCCTGCTTCAGAAGGCGATTCACTTTCTTGCGTCTTTGCTGCAAAGTATTCCAGGTAAGACCGTTTTTCTTCCCAGCGTATGTACAAATTCAGCCAAGAGTGTCTGTGATGAATTTCCTATTGGAATTGGCCCAAGGTTTGAGAAGGCTCCTAGATGGTCCCAATATCAAACGTCCCCAGTTATGAAAGTCATCCAGGTAGACCTCAGTTAGAATCTACCCAGAAACTCGCTGTGGACAAGATCTTTAGCAGGCACTCCTCGACTTATGACCACAATTGAGCCCAATGTTTCTGTTGTTAAGCGAGACATTTGCTAAGTGAGCTTTGCCCTGTTTTATTACCTTCCTTGCCACAGTTAAGTAAATCATTTAGTTGTTAAGCTATAACGGGGTTATTAAGTGAATCTGGCTTCTCCCTTGACTTGGCTTGTCAAAAGGTCACAAAAGGGGGTTGTGTGACTCTGGGACACTGCAACCGTCATGAGTCAACATCAACCAATATCAACCAAGTACCTTCTTAAGATGTACGATGTTCCAAGTAGCACAGTTTTTTGCAGTTCTGCTGGTGTTATTGCAGGAAGCTGCAATTTGCTGATTTATGTTATAAAGTTCTTGGACATGGTACCAAGTGCCCCAATGACAATGGGTATCACTGTGACATGTTTCATCCATAGCCATGTAGTTTTGATGGCCAGGTCGCGATATTTCATGATTTTTTCCAGTTCTTTTTCTTCGACTCTGGCATCTCCTGGTGCCGCGATGTCAATAAATTATACGTTTCACTTTTCAACAACTGTGATATCTGGCGTGTTGTGTTCCAAGTGACGATCTGTCTGTTTTCGAAAGTACCACAAGATCTTCACCTTCTCATTTTCTATAACTTTTTCCACTTTATGTTCCCATGACTTTTTGGACACAGGTAAGTCGTATTATTTACATAATGACCAGTGGATTAATTTAGCAACTCAGTTGTGTCTAGCTTTGTAATCAGTTTGCGCAATTTTGCTGCACTCATATTAAGTATGAAACAGTTTCAACTTTGTCATTGCAAAGTTGGCAGTTTGGATTGTCAGTGGATTTTTGTATCTTCACTTTCATGGCATTAGTTTGTAGTGCTTGTTGTTGTTGTTATTATTATTATTGGGAGAAGGGATATTTCATCATGGTAATGATCCATAAAGCAGCATTTAACAATGGTGGTTAAATTTTTAATTTGATTGACTGCCTTGGCAGAGATTTACCACTTGAACTTCTTGTGTATTTGGATCTCCAAACCCAAATTCCAAAAATTGTTGCATTTTCTTAATACTGAAAAATTATTCTGTTTTTATGACATTAGCACTTTATGGGGCAATGGGGGCAAAGACAGAATTCCACTCCCAAAAATTTCAGATATTAAAGCAATATCTGGACACATCAATTCAGATCTGCCTGCGTAGGAATGAAGGAAAGAGCTGGGCTACAGGATCAGATCAAATTAACTTTTCAAAAGTCATTGCTAATTTCTTCTCCCCCCCTTTTTTTTTTGCTTTATGCACCTTTCTTTCCTAGTTCTTTAAGCCATCCTTCTTTCCTCTTACTTAGCCAATTCCTAAACTTGTAGTTGGCCTCTGTGCATAATATGAAGTGGTAACTTTAGGATTGCACTCAAGATGGTAACCCCTTCCTCTTTGTTAATTGCTCAGTTTGTCTTTGCAGTGATAAAAAAGCTGCTACCCAAGACGAAAGCACCGATTACTTATAGCCACAAGAAGGGCTTAGAATGCATCTCGCCATTATTCTCCACCGTACAAGAAACACCTCAAGCGATCCCAGTAAAACTCCAAGGGCAGATTCCCAAATGGCTGAAAGGAAAGCTACTAAGGAACGGGCCAGGAAAATTCGAATTCGGACCAGATAAGTACGCCTGTTTCAATTGCTATGGATGCTGCTGTCTGCTCTGCTGAGGATTAAAAAGCCAGTAGATAATTTTATTCTCGTCTGCAGTCTTGATCAATTTTCTCCATTCATGTGCTTCAGTAATTCTACCAATCAGTTGTGTTTTAGGAAGAAAGAATCCTTGAATACATATTTTCTTGATTTAAGGGAGATATAATGACAATGAAGGATGTGGTGAAAGCTGATCTAGTAATAAACTTTTTTGGGGGGGATTGTCTTCTTTAGAAAGACCTTTTTAACAATTCAAAAATCGTATCTTTGCAAAAATTACAGTCTTTACAACTTGATGTGCCCTTTGTGTGCACTTGTATACCGTAAGGGTCATTTTTTGTCATCTAATAAACAGAGTGGATGATTGGAACTGGTAGGGTAAGCTTTGCACATGGCTTTCTCCTTCTCTAATCTGTGTTTGTCTTTTCCAAATGAAGATACAACCACTGGTTTGATGGCATGGCACTCATGCATAAGTTTGAAATAGGAGATGGGGTGGTGAAATACAGCAGCAAATTTCTCCGGAGTGATTCTTACCTGACCAACAGCAAGAACAACCGAATCATGATCTCTGAATTTGGCACCTTGGCCATGCCAGATCCTTGCAAGAACATTTTTGAGCGCTTCATGTCAAAATTTGACTTAAGTAAGTATCATTTTTGGATTTCGCTCATATTCTGCATCTGAAGTTTCCATAAGGGAAATGCTGAAGGACACGCCGTCAAAAAAATTTTTGTAAGAAGTGGGAAGGGAGAGTGGGAAAACTGGACAAAGTTGAGACTCCCATTTGTTTTCCAACTCTGTCCCTGACAATTTCACAATTTTACAGAAATTGGCTTTAAGAGAAGGAGTGGCAGAACAGACTAAGACCATTTGTGACTACCTAAAAGTTCTAGGCTGATTCCTCTTTTGACTCCACCCCAGTTCTGCCACTCCATCTCCTACACTTTCAGTCTTTTGATCCTGGCAAGTTGGTGACAATGGAAATGTTTTCTGTATTGAATTTACGACACTCCAATGAGGTGAATTTTATACTGCAGAAGAGACGGACAACTGTGTTGTGAATTTTGCGGTCATCAAAGGCGACTATTTTGTCAGCACGGAGACCAGTCAAATGCACAAGGTGGATCTGGACACGCTTGAATCAAAGGAGAAGGTAAAGGAACGGAGCAGGTTACCTGGCATTGGGTTAGCCTATTGCACCATCTCATCCACCACTACCCAAATCTGGATTGACAGGCAGTTTTCCAGGAGCTCTGGAGATGCTGAAGACTCAATCTGGATCTTCTACAAATGTTCCAATGTTCCCTCCAGGTTCAGGAGTAGATATGCCCTTGTGGAACAGTTGCTGGGAAACCTAGGTGGGAAAGAATAGTTGCCCTCATCCTACTAGTCATGGCCATCCCACAAAACAGCTTTTAGCCACAGAAAGAGGACGATAATGTTTCACAATGAGTTGTTAAGTTCAGCTTCCCTCAACCTGGTTTGGTCCAGATGTTGGTGATGATCACCTCTCAGCCGGTGTGGGAATTCTGAGAGCTTCAGTTGTATCTGGAAGGTGTCCAATTCAGGTAAGATGACCTGCCATCTTTGTCCTTGCAGGTGAACTGGAAAAAATACGTTGCAGTGAATGGAGCCACAGCCCACCCCCACTATGATCCAGATGGAACAGTCTACAACATGGGCAGCTCTTTCGGGACGCATGGTAAGTCCACATTCTCAGAGATAAACAGAAGTATCTGAGTAGCATTTCAATGTCTGGAATTAGATACTAATCTCAGTGTATGGTTTTGACTTCATTGGGGTGTACTGCCGAACAGGTGGTAGTGATGGTGGCGGAAGGTTCTGCCTACCCGCCCAGTCGTCATTACTTCCTGGTTTTAACCAGGAAGTAACCTGTTTTTTACCCTCTGCAAATAAATAAATAAATCATCTTTGAATTGACTGAGGTTTTTTGATGTGTCTGAAGACTGATATGTAACTGTCAGTTTGGCATGAAAAGCCAAGAAGAGCCTGGGTTCAGGGTTGAAATCTACTTACCTTCCCAACTGGTACAGAAGAGCATGTGGGCATCACTGCACGCTTGGATCCTCTGTGCATGCGCAAACACTTATGCGCATGTGCAGAGGGTAAAAAACAGGATACTTCCTGGTTAAAACTGGTTTTAACCTGGTATGTATAAATAAATAAACAAACAAACAAACAAACAAACAAAGAAATAATAAAGTATTTTTCCAATGAGTAGACGCGTAGGTTTAGAGTCAGATGCTACAGCCCTTTTAACTGGATCAGAGGACCTGGAAAACGTGAAGTAGCATCTGATGGATCACATGTCTGAATTTTACACTGGAGTGAAGATGAAGTGGCTGTGGATTTCTCTTACAGTGCATCATATCGGTGGTCCCCCCTTCCAAACCTTGGATGGGTGCTGCCCATACCTCAATTCCAAATTCATGTATTGTTCATAGGAAGCATTGTTTATAGCACACCAGCCCTGCTGAGCTCAATTCCCCAATCCATCTGCAGCTGATTAGCTGGAATCGCAGTTCCAAAGAGCTGGGCTTTCTCTCTTACAGGCTCCAACTATAACATCGTCCGTGTTCCTCCCCAGAAGTCTCAGCCTAGTGACTCCAGCCTGCAAGGCGCAGAAGTGTTGTGCACCATTCAACCCAGGAACAGAATGAAGCCAGCCTATTATCACAGTTTTGGTGAGAGGACCCTCCTCCTTTTAAGTTTTTCTGGAAATGCCAGAAAGAGGCAGCTAGAGTTGCAAAAGTGAAATGATGAAAAGTGGGCTGAAAATTTGGAATGCCACCTATGTGATCTATCACGCTGCCGGAATCAAAATCAAGTAGAACATGAAACGTAATAGGAAAGATTAAATTAATGAAATTCATTGCTCCAAGCCACGAATGATCCACCAGAGCAGTTCATATAAAACAATGTAACATCTTGTGCTAGCTGGTGGCCATAATAAATTGAAATTGAAATCATGCCCTGAGAGATGCTTTAAAAACAATGTCAGTAAAACTCTGAAGCTGAACAAAAAGTTCAGCTCCTGGCAGTACCCCAATCGCTGGCCTGCCATTGGAAGCTGGAAGGGGGGTTGCGTAAATGAAATCTGGCAATTCCTTTTTTTAAGAATTGTTGATTAAAATTCTTAAGTAGGTGATGTAGTAGCACCCCAAGGCATTAAATTTGATCCACAGAGTGTTAAATTGGATAATTTGAAATTACTGGCTGTTATGGTGAATAATCTGAAATTGTTTTGGCGACAAAGAATGAAGCTGGCAGGTAGAAAGATAAGGCAACCTTGTTCTTGGAAATGTCCACATAATTAGATGGATGAATGGAATCAGCTCTTCATGAAAAGAAGTGGCCCAACTCTTTTCTTCTCCTGTTTCTAGGAATGAGTGAAAACTACGTGATTTTTATTGAACAGCCCATTCAAATAAAGTTGTGGGAGATGATTACAGCCAAACTTTCTGGGAAATCCTTACCGGATGGACTGAGTTGGGAGCCTCAGCTAAACACTCGCTTTTATGTCGTGAACAAGCACACGGGACAGGTAGGTCACCTGTTTGGCTGGCTCTGGTGACTTCCTGATACATCTTCTCTGGCATCTGCAGGGCGAGGCCGACAAGACTGTTGCTCTTCTCATCCTGGGTGGTAGAAGGTATCAATGAACAAACCAAACCAAAGTTTTCCCGAAATTATTTTGGGGTGGCAGCTCCCAGAATGCCTCTATGCTATTGGCCAGAGTGGCTGAGAATGGTGGGAGAGTTGATATCCTGAGATCTTTGGAGAACATAAGATTAGGAACCTCTTTGCTTTGCCCATATGTTAAAATCCTTCCAAGCATCACCCTGATATATAAGTGATTTTTAAGAAGTTGTGCCAGCTTCTGGTTGAACTTCCGGTGCCTTCAGAAGCGAGATCTGTGACCTCCGCAGTTCTGTTCCAAGCTCTCCCTGTCGGGGGCTTCATTTGAAGCCATAGCCAACCTGGAGGGATGGTGAAGCAAAGGAGGACTGCCTTGTAGGTTGAGGGGAGCCGCATCTCCCCCCCCCGACTCAGAAAATCCCCTCATCCAAAGACTAGGAGCAGCGGTAGTTAAAATGGCTGCCATGAAGCTGGGGAACAGCCAGAAACAATAAGTTTGTGCAGGAGGAGGGCAACAGTGAATGGTGTGTTATCTGCATAAGAAAAGATTTACAACTGAAACGAGACCCCGAAAAATTTAAGGGGAATACTTTTTAGAACAATTTGTTACAGTAGCGTGTAGCTATTGTGAAAAAGCATATTGGAAATTTAAAGTAGTAAATATTTGTTTAAAAAGAAAATTAAGTTGGAAATGGAATCCCCAAAACAAAAGGCGCGATATTAAGAAGGCATATTAAGATGCTGGAACTATAAACCTACCTTTTCTTCAAATAATTTGCCATAGGTAATGGAGTTATGAGTTAAACTAAGCAAGAGAAATAAATTGGACTTGTCAAAATAAAAGCAGAGTGGCAGCAGAGTCAAAATTAAAGCAGAGGGGCAGCAGAGTGAAGTAAAGAGCGCCATCTGCTGATGACAGTGAAGGGAAATAACTGTTGAACTATACATATTTACCTTCTAACCATTGGAGACTGGAATATTAATAAAGAATTTGGGTCTGTGGACCCCTAAATACTGTTGGATATACAAAAACGACTTGAAGAGTGGAGGATCCCTGAAGTAACTAACTGATTTGATTGAACATTGATGAGACATTTAAATTTGACTTGGAGGTTTGGTTTCTGAACTGACGATTGTGGAGACTCAAATGAAATGGAGTTAAATGATTCAAAATATTAAGGACATTAAGGACCTTATCCTGGGACTACGCAAGGACATGGTGGAAATATCTGATCTTATAGATAGAAGACAGGAAAATTGTATACAAGAGACAAGGAGCAAAGATCAGAACAAGAAGATCAGCTGGAACAGAAGGGGAATTAGAACTGAGAAACCAGCAAAAAGAAGATAACAAGGAGGAGACACTATTAAAATTAATAAGAATTGAGGAATTAAAATAGGGGGAAAACATTTTAAAAGACTTTAAAAAGAAATGGGAGGAACAGGAAGAGGTTTGGAGGGAAACGATAGGATTTAGAGCAGAAGGCTTTCAAAAGAAACAGTGGGAAAAGACAGGGCAAGGAGAAAAAAATTAAATTATGGATTCAGAATATAAACTTCGAAATAGATGGAATAAAAGACTTAAGAGGAAAACGGGAGACGTCAAAAAAATGGTAGGACTAAAGGAGGGGATAATGGTTAAGGGGAGAAAAAGTTATAGATATATCATGCTTACATGTTAATAACTGTATTAATATTAGAATGATATAGGCTGGACAATTAGTTGGTATTTAATATAAATTAATATTAGGATAAACATTACCACAAATAGATATGAAACTGGAAAATTATGAATGGGAATTCATTGGAATTGGAAATGAGAAATTGAATGATATTATTAAAAGTGTATAAAATATGACTATTGTGTAGATAATGTAATTTATATATATTAACAAACTTTAAAATATACAGAGTTAAATAATGGGAATATGAATAAGAAAACAGAGTATCATGTCCTTGAATATAATAATGTGGAGGGGGGAAAATATTAGTGGATGTTTAGAATGGAAGGGTGTAAAGCAATGTATCATAAAGTCAAATAAGAAAAGAAACATGAAAAGTAGACACAAAGAATGAAAATGGTGGTAAACTTGAAATGTTAGGATGTAAGAAACTGGTTGTGAAGTTTCGGAAACTTCACAGACAGTTAGAACTAATCCCACATAGATTTACGTTTCCCTATGACCCTGTCTCTCCCCTCCTCCCTGGCCATGTAATAAATCACATTCTCCAATTAACCACTTTGGCTGGCTGTGAAACCCAAAACTCTCTTACTGATTGTGGTAAAAAAAAAAACATCTGTGGAATGTAGTTTCAATTAGGGAAATCAATCAGCTCCATCAGTTCTCCCTCCCTCCCGCTCACGGCAACTTGAAAGCTTTGCAAGTTGACACTGGTATTCAGACGATATGCTGTTTGATCAATGAAGTGATGTTAGTATTAAAAGAGTAATATTGTAGTTGCATATATACATATACATATATATACATATATATACATATATATATATATATATATATATATATATATATATATGTATGTATGATTAGAATGATGTGTGTAAAATTACTATGAAGATTAACCAATATCATGATATACTGTATGATTATCCATAACACATGTTTAAGTGATTAAGTCTGTTTCTTTTATTTTTGAATGTAACTTTAAGAACCTGTATATAGTTGAAAGATATTAATTGGAAAATACACCATATCCTGTAGGTATTGGGAATATTATATACAACAACGAAATGGAGTGGAGTAGAGTGGAGTAGGAGAGGAGGGAAGAAAGAGTAAGGGTAGAGAGGGGAAAGGAGAGAGGGAAGTGGAGGGGAGGAGAAGAGTAGAAAGGGAAGGAGAGGGAAGTGGAGAAGAAGAGAGAGGGGAAATAGAGAGGGGAGAGGAAAAGGAGACAAAGAGAGAGGGAAGTAGAGGGAAAAAGAGGAGAAGGAAGGAGGGAAGTAAAGAGAAGGAAGGAGGGAAGAGAGGGAGGAGAAAAAACAGGAAAGGAGATGGATTGTTGTAAAATTGGGAAATATGGTGTACAGAAGAAAAGAAAACAGACAGACAATTTTGTATTTATTCAACTTGAGGGTTATACTTACTGAAATTATAACAAAAGATAATACAGTGGACGTTAAAGCATATCGGTTTAGATGTTATTGCGTACTTGTTAATATTTATATGAAAATAAAAATTTTGTGTAAAAGATAGGGGCAAATAATATGGAATAAGGAAAATGGAATGTAATAATTATGAATATGTTTATCTGTACTGAAATGTATGATACTCAAACACCACACCATCCACATAATAATATGTATAAATTAAAAAAAAAAAAACTTGATGGGGGTGAAAAAAGAAGAAGTTGTACCCAGGACCAATTTTTTGGGTGTCCCCAAAGGGCAGGAATTCACTCTCATGTCTTCGCCTCTTGTTGCAGACCTTACCCTTGCATTATCATAGCAAGGCCTTCTGCTATTTCCATCAAATCAACGCCTTTGAGGACCAGGGGTGCATCGTCCTGGATCTCTGCTGTTTCGATGATGGCATAGTTTTTGATATCTTCCGACTGCAGAACCTCCACAAGGCTGGAGAAGCCCTTGACCAGGTACCGCTGCTCTGCCCTCCACATGGTGGGCACTGAAAGGGAGCTTCATCTTGTAGACCAAGCTTGGTATCTCCCAGGGGTGTTGGACAGTGGTGCTCCAGTCCTCGACAAGGCTGGGATTCCAAGGTGAAGGAAGGTGAAGTTCTCTTCCCTCTTGGCCGTCTGACTCTTCATCACAGTGTGAATCTGTTTCTCTGTGCAATGGCTTTTTTTGTTGTCTTGGCAGACCTACAACATGCTCCCGAAGCCATTTCCACGGCGCTTTGTTCTCCCGATCACGGTGAGCTCCAAGGCATCTGTGGGGCAGAATCTTAACCCTTTGTCCTACACGCTGGCAGAAGCTGTGAAGGAGGCGGATGGGAAGGTAGGTAATTTGTGTCTGTGTGTGTGTGTGTGTAATTTAGAAAGAATGAAAGCATTCCATTAGTTAACAACCACCTTGCTCAGCGATGGAAATTCTGGTTGTAAGTTGAGGACTACCTGTACTCTTCAAGTGGAAGGGCCCAAAAATATAAAGTATTGGGTGCCAGGAAAGAAACTTTGCAAGTTCAAGTAGTAGATGGATAAGGATTCTGTAATGTGATTGATTCTGCGCTGATTCTTCTAGATCTGGTGCACACCTGAAAGTCTACACAAGGAGGACCTCAAAGAAGCCGGAGGAGTGGAATTCCCTCACATCAATTATGCACATTACTCTGGGAAAAAATACCGTTATTTCTATGGCTGCGGCTTTGGTCATGTTGTTGGAGACTCCTTGATCAAGGTTGATACAGAAACCAAGGAGATGAAGGTGAGAAGATCGGGGCCAGCGATGCTCTTCTGTATGGCGGGTGTGGCGGGGACAGAGTTCCACCTCGAAAGCTCCTGAGAAAAATTCTCTTCTGTGCCCTCTTCTTTGCCCAGCAGACTTGGCGCGAGAAAGGGATGTATCCTTCTGAGCCCATATTTGTGCCAGAACCTGATTCTTCGGCAGAAGACAAGGGAGTGATCCTCTCAGTGGTGCTCACCCCCAAGCAGGTAATTTAGTCCTCACGGGAGAGGTCAAGGCCTACTCTTTGAATATTCCTTTTAGATGGCTGAAAATGAATTTCTCTTGCCTCCTGGTGAACGCTGCAGGGCATCCGGGGTTTCCAAATGCTGGGACTTTTTGGAGCTCCTCTGTGCCTTCATGGTTTACTTTTCTTCTTTCTCCAAAACCCCTGGAGGGGCAGAGGAAGCAGATGCTTTGCACGGGGAGGCAGCCCTGAGGAACTGTTATCCCACATCCCTCTTTCTTTCAGAATGAAGGCAGCTTCCTTCTTGTTCTGGATGCGGAGAATTTCATCGAATTGGGCCGCACCGAGATCCCCGTCCAGATCCCCTGTGGCTTCCATGGGGGCTTTGTCCCCAGTTAAATGCCACCTGTTGAGACAGCAGAGATTCTGGGATCTCCTCCGTGGTGTCCAAAATGCTGTGGACCAACTGCTTCCTCTAGATGTGCCTTAATTTCCTAGACTCCCCAATCGGGCTCCACTTTGATTCACCGAGAAATAGCCATTTTTCTCATCTGAGTCAAGTTTTCTAATTCAAAGCAAGACGTTCATGATTATGATGTTATACAGATAGCTGCTTTAGTCTGGCAAGAGTCTGTCTGTTAAGTGAAGAATAATAAAAAAGAAATCACTCTCGAGTAACTCCACGGGTCATGCTTAGTCCTTGTGGCCTGAGTCTCAGGTTTGAACTTTGTATAAACCTGACTCAGAGCCCTTCAGATACTGTTGAGAAATCTTGGCAATCGTACCAGATAAATATTTTTCCTTTGTACCCGGGGCATCTCAGTCCATTAACCCTGCCGTGACCCAATTCAAGCTGTAGCTATCTCACCCTTGAGGTCCCACCTTCTTTGAACCCATCTTTCTGTGAGAGTGGCCCTTCTTTATTCGGGGAGAATCCCCCCTTTTCTCAATCTCCACTCTTGGGCTGGCCATCTAAGGAGCAGAGAGGCCCCATCAGCATGAAGGGGTCCTTCACTTGTCAAGGCTTCCCTGGGTCTGCCCACTACAGATAGGCAGGTCTTCTGATGTAGCCTACAAAGAACTTGAACCTAATTCCAACCAACAATCCCAATTCCTTTTCCCCCTCCCCAGGAGATGTCACAAATTAGCACCTTGAATTCATCTTCTCCCTTACCTGCCCAAGGTTCTGAGATGTACCAAAACAGCTGCTTATTCCCTTAACCAAGACTGGGCTCAGGATGAGCAATAGAGAGTCCCAGCCACTTTCACAACCCATCCAGAACTACTGACGGCAAAGGCAAGAGACCAAGACGAGAAATTGAAGGTTGGGAAGTAGTTGCCAATCAGCACATGGGAAGCCCAAATGAAGATCATTTGAGGCTTTCCAAAAGCATCAAACCCTCTGATCAGAAATGAAGACATCGGGAAGTTCTAAAGATGTTCTGATTGATAATGAAGTTTGATTCCTCAGAACAAGGACCCATTAAATGCAATTCGCCCTACAATTCTGTTCCTCTGCCAGCCACTGCATCCATCCATCATCCAACAAACACCCTTCTGTGCGGAAAATCTCTTCCACTGCCAAGAATGTCCTGGCACAGGCCAAGAATTCAGTCTTAAACTGAGTAGAGCTTCAAAGGTGGAGATACTCTGGGAAGGAGGGCATTTCCTGGGCCAAGATCTTCAGAGGCCGACACTTTCTGACCTTGTGAGAAGCTTGAGGAGGGGGCACTCAAAGGTCTGGATTAAGGAAGGTTGAGGAGCATTTATGGCAGGGGTCTCCCACCTTGGCAGCTTTAGGACTTGCGAACTTCAACCCCCGGGAGGGGGGAGGAAGGTGCCAGGGAGGGTCCAAAGCCCTCGGCCTGTAAACTGATTATGCTCTTGTCAGTTTCAGGCACTGCTTGTTAACTTGGGTGGGGCTTTGCAGGGAAGCTCAGTTAGATGCAGTACTCAAAAGGCCGGACAATATTTGACTTTAAGGCAGTGGTGAAATTCAATTTTTTTTACTACTAGTTCTGTGGGTGTGGCTTGGTAGGCATGGCAGGGGTAGGATACTGCAAAATCCCCATTCCCACCCCACTCCAGGGGAAGGATACTGCAAAATCCCCATTCTCTCCCAACTCCTGGGGGAAGGATATTGCAAAATCTCCATTCCCTCCCCACTCCAGGGGTAGGATAGTGCAAAATCCCCATTCCCACCCTACTCCAGGGGTAGGATACTGCAAAATCCCCATTCCTCCCACCCCACTCCAGGAGAAGGATACCGCAAAATCCCCATTCTCTCCCAACTCCTGGGGGAAGGATATTGCAAAATCTCCATTCCCTCCCCACTCCGGGGGAAGGATACTGCAAAATCCCCATTCCCACCCCACTCCAGGGGTAGGATACTGCAAAATCCCCATTCCTCCCACCCCACTCCAGGAGAAGGATACTGCAAAATCCCCATTCCCACCCCACTCGGGGGCCCAGCCAGAGGTGGTATTTGCCGGTTCTCCAAACTACTCATAGTTTCCGCTACCGGTTCTCCAGAACCTGTTGGATTTCCCCCTTGCTTTAAAGGCCACCTACAAACAAAGAAGGCATGTCCACCTTTGGCCGGGCACCTGGTCACTCTAGCCAGCTCAGTCTTGCCCTTTGGCCAACCGGCCTGTGCCCAGGGCTGGAAAAGTCTTGCGGGTCGCATAAACCTCGCTGCAACTCCCCAGGGGACGTAGCAGCCATGCCAGCTGCAGGGGCAACTTTTTTTGCACCAGCTTCTCCCAGGCTCGTGCCAGCGCCCGGGCATTTCCCCTGCCACGTGCTCGGCCCCGCCTCCTTTCCCAAGCCCGCCCCGAGGGGCGTGGCCAAAGCTTCCATGCATCTCTCTCTCTCCTCTAAGGAACTCCCTCCCCGCGCATGCGCGGTGGCGCCCGAGCGAGGAGCCGTTGCCATGGCGGCGCCGCAGCCCGCCCGCCGGGCCCGGGTCTCGCGCTGCGCGGTTTTCAGCGCCTCCCACCGGCTGCACAGGTGGCGTTTTGGTGGTGGGAGGGGGCGAGGGAGTAGGAAGAAAGGGCTCCTGAGCGCGTGCAGAGCGCCACGGGACCTCTGGGGAGGGGGGAGGGTTTGTGGGTGGGTGGGCGCAGGTGGCAAAGCGGGCATGGTGCGCCCCCCTCCCCCCCCCACTTAAACTTGCAAGGGGGGTGGTGGCTGTTCTTATGCATGTTTTTAAAGAAGTGAGAAGCCCTCCCCCTTCCCCTCCCCTCCCTAGGAGCAGCCCTGCCCACTAGGCGCCCCCACCCCATGCTTGCCCCCAGGCTGTCCCAGCCCCCCATTGCTTGGAGGAGAGCAGGCTGCAAAGGCCCTGGCCTTTCTCTGGGGCTGCCCCTGCCCAGGTTCCTTTCTGCAATCTGGAAGTTGGAAGGGAACTTGGAGGTCATCTAGTCTGTCCTCCCCGCCAGGGCGCAGGATCCCTCTGAGCATTGCAGGTGAATGGCTGGGCCACCTGGGCTCCAACCTTCCCTTCCCCCTCCCCACCAGCAGTCTTTCCCCCCTCCCCCTTGCTCCCCAAAGAGGCAGAGTGACATTCCCCCCACCCCGCTTTGTAGCTGTCCAGGTCAGGAAATCTCTCCTTATCCCACCTTGGAATCTCCCTCATGCAAGGATCTGGTCCTTCCTTGGGACCCTCTGGAAAGCCAGCCATTCATTGCCTGGTTTTATATGGGTTTTTAACTTTTATCTGGTTTAATGAGGTATTTTAACTTTATACTGTGGTTATTGTGGATTTTATTGTTGTGAGCCGCCCTGAGTCCATTGGAGATAGGGTGGAATATAAGTTAAATAAAATAAATAAAATAAGACTGACGGAACTCTTCACCTGTGGAACGGAAGTTGCCTCCAGAAGTTGTTGAATGCTAAGAAGTTTTTAAAGAAGAGATTGGACTGCCACCTGTCTGAAATGGTATAGGATCTCCTGCCCAGAAAGGGGGTTGGACTAGATGACCTACAAGGTCCCTTCCAACTGTGTTAACAATCTGTTAAATCAGTGGGTCTCAACCTTCCTAATGCCACGACCCTTTAATACAGTTCCTCATCTTCTGGTGACCCCCAACCATAAAATTATACCTAAAACCACTGAAAATATGTGTTTTCCTATGGTCTTAGGCGACCCCTGTGAAAGGGTTGTTTGACCCCCAAAAGGGGTCCCGACCCACAGGTTGAGAACCACTGTGTTAAGTACTCTTTGCCCCTCTGGCTTGCTTTGGACCCCTCTGTTGAGCCTCTGGGTTGGGGGTCCTGGCTGATGGAGCCCAGTCCAGTGGCGAAATCCGGCCAGGGACGGTGTGAAGTGTCCACCCTTCCAGATGGGTCTTTCTACAACAATAGATCCTGATAACTTCTGAAATTGTTCAGAAATGTATTTCCCATGTAGCTATTTTTAATTCCAACAGAATTCACAATAAAGCGAGTGTAGGAAATTGAAAGCACATTCCAAAAACTTGATTATTAGAAAACGAAAGTAAACTACTTACATTAGGATTTTTCAGAGCTTGAAATACACCATATATTATTTTAACACAATGTTCACCAGATAAATGAAATAGTAAATGAATTATGTATGTACACATATAGAAAGACAATTGAACCAGATGTGACTACTAGCACTGCTGTTATTGTTAAGCCTACAATTCTTCCGTCTTCTCTGCAGCCCGTTGCTGAGCGATGAAGAAAACCGGAAACTTTTTGGGAAATGTAACAACCCCAATGGCCACGGCCACAACTACAAAGGTGAGAAGGGAGGGCCTCCATCTCTGAAGCCAAGAGAAATGGGGGGGGGGGGAAGGGGCCAATCTGATGCCCATCATCCACAGAGTGATGAGCCATTGGGATGAAAGCTCACCTGTCGTGGGTCCCTCATCCTATGCAAATTGCACTCATGTGTGCATGAGTTGTGTGCAATTATTCATTTTGCACAGCTGCTGAAGCCCAGTAGCTTTTATACATTGTTTTCAAAACACCATCAGTTCAAAACGCCATAAATGACATATGGCAACGTACAACCATTACCAATTAATTGCAAGTAGAAGTGTTACCTGAACAATTTTGTTACGTTGGGTAGCTTAATGTCTATGGAGATTCTCAGCCATCCAGGTCATGGTTGTCTTTTTTCAAAAGGCAACTGGATTTTCTTATTTATTTTCTTTGAAGGCGTTTCGCTTCTCATCCAAGAAGCTTCTTCAGCTCTGACTGGATGGTGGGGAATGGAAAGATTTATACTCCTTGCAGGCAGCTGGTTGTTTGCATCCTTTCAAATCCTTCCCTTCCCCACCATCCCGCCAGAGCTGAAGAAGCTTCTTGGATGAGAAGTGAAACGCCTTCAAAGAAAAACCAGAAGACTAAACCTTGGGTCCCAGTAACCGACTTAGACCGGATTCTGTAAAGAGGAGACTTATGACTAGACATTGTCATTGCAGACATCCCCATGGTCACATGCTCAAAATTTGGACACTTGTCTCATATTTATGACGCTGGCAGTGTCCCAAACTTATGCCATCACCTTTTGCGACCTTCTGACAAAGTCAATCAGGAAGCCAGATTCATTTTATATAACTGTGCCACTAACAACTGTGATGATTCACTTAACAACTCTGGCAAGAAAGGGCGTAAAATGGGACAAAACTCACTTAACAAATGTCTTGCTTAGCAACAGAAATTTTGGGCTCAATTGTGGTTGTAAATCGAGGACTATCTGTAATGGAAAGCAGAAAGCTTTCTTAAATTTCTGACGGAAGTTATTCATGTGGTCTATTGTTAATGTATTTATCTCCTTTGCTGATTATCTTCATGTGGAATCAAAAACCACAACCTGATATTTCCTTCTTGCTCCTTTTCATTTCTTCTAGTGGAAGTGACTGTGCAAGGAGAGGTAAGTGAAATGTTTTCAGATTTTAAACATTTGTGTTTTCTTTCTATTTTCCCCCCCCAATAAGTTTATTAAAGATTGTATTATACAAGTGAAATGTATACTACATTTAAAGAACAAAAAAATACCATTTTATTTGCAGAAAAAGAAACAAATAGAAAAACAAATCTGCCCTTTTACCTCCAGCAAGTATAATTAATATTAACACCTCAACACTAGTTTTTCAAACAAAGCCAAAAATCTCTTTATTCCAGTTATTCTCATTCCAGTTTCTATAAACCCATCTCTGGAACATTACCTTTCTCTGTTAAACAGCAAAAAGGAGGATCAGAAATAACATAAAGATTACAAATTATATTTATTTCGCCCACTCTGAATCTTTCCTCTCGTATTTTCCTTTCTAGATCAATCCTCTTACAGGGATGGTGATCAACCTGACAGATCTCAAAGCCTACATGGAGGTAAGGAAGCTCTTTTCATCCCAGGGGTTGCCAGCAGAGATGAGCCATTGCCCGTGGACTTTATGGGTCTTGGCCAGGCAGTTGGGGATCCACTGTGGGAATCGAGGCACACATCGAGGAAGTGCTGAATGCAGCTTGACAACTTTAGTTTCTTCCTGCGTGTGGGTGGAGGATAAGAAGGGGAAGTCATAACCCTCCAAGTGAAAGCAGAGGATAGACGGACCGTTTCCTTGTCTCCTAAGATCTCCCTGGTGGGTGGAGAGGGGGGAATTTTTACCCAAGTAGAAAACACTCAAGAGAAGGCAACAGGTTGATTTCACTTCTGTGCAAAAATGCCGGAGGAGCTCTTGACTCACGCCATCAAATATTTATCTGCCGCATGAGGTGAGGCAGGTCTCCCAACGAGTCTGATTAACTTTGGAGTGTCTTTCAAGGATCTAAACATCTCACAACATCTCTGTCTTCTAGGAAGCCATAATGGAGCCTCTCGATCACAAGAATCTGGATAAAGACGTCCCCTATTTTGCTGAGCTAGTCAGGTAGGCGACTCTATTCCTGGCCCTGGACAGGCCTGTTTTCTAATCCTGAACTTGGGGTACGAGAGTGCTTTTGAGTTGTTGTTTTTCTCTCTCTAACAGGACTCTGAATTGCCTAAATTATTCAGGGACATTTAATGTAACATCAGGAGGAAGAAAAAAAAAACTTGTAAAGGGTTGCTCTAATTTTTTCCCCCTGGAAAGACTGCCTGCTGGATAAGGGGATTTCTTCTGCCAGTGGCAAGGAGGTCTAGAAACTTGGTTTGCTCAAAATCCATGTTCTGCACTATTGGGGAAATCAAGACGGATTGTGTTTCGTTCCACTGGTCCAGAGAATCCCAACCTGATGGTCTTTTAAAGGTGTTTTGGAGCTGGGATTAGAATTCCAGGCCGACACAAAATCAGCAACTTCAACACACTCACTGTGCAGGAATCTGCAGAAGGAAACACCATAGCTGCAGAAGGAGGTTTTTTGCCCTCTGGTGCAGCCACGGCGCAAATGATAAAAAATATCACTAGCAAGGCAGCGTAACTAATTCTCAAGGGTTTTTCCCCCCTCCAGTACTACTGAAAATGTTGCGGTGTTCATCTGGGATAATCTCCAGAAGTGCCTTCCGACCGGAGCCCTTTATAAAGTCAAAGTATACGAAACCGAGAACAACATTGTGGTTTACAAGGGAGAAGGAGCTCCTTCCGAGAAGTGAGGCGCTCGTGGTTGCCTTTTGTGCCGTTATTGTTGGTGAACAGCTGTAACTCAGCCGGTCTGGCAACTATCCATCCATCCATCCATCCATCCATCCATTGTTGGACTTGTGAGTGTAAATGTTGATCTCTTTGTTAAAGAATCATGTGAGTGAGCTGATGTGAAGCAGGTGTTTTATGCAGCTTGGTGGTCTCAAACCCCTGCTGTGCGAGCATTCAGTTCGATCTGAGTTAAGAAAAATTGCAGTTCTTTTTTTTTTTGTTCCTGTTTTTTCCTGTTTCAACAGGAAGTCCCTGCTTTTTCCATGATGAGTGTAAATCCCAAGATCCAGGGCTTCTTCGAACACAGGAGGGAGTTTTCCTGGTCCCAAGCAGCTTACAGGTAGTCCTTGACCTACAACTACAACGGAGCCCAACATTTCTTTTGTTAAGCGAGACATTGGTTAAGTGAGTTTTGCCCCATTTTACAACCTTACTTGCTGCGGTTGTTAACCGAATCCAGCTCCCCCATGGACTTTTTTTTTTTTTTAATTTGATTTATATGCCGCCCTTCTCCGGAGACTCAGGGCGGCTTACAATGCGCTAAGCAATAGCCTTCATCCTTTTTGTATATTTATACAAAGTCAGCTTATTGCCCCACAAACTGGGTCCTCATTTCACCTACCTTAGAAAGGATGGAAGGCTGAGTCAACCTTGAGCCTTGGCGAGATTCGAACCAGCAGAAATTGCAGGCAGCTGGTCTTAATAACAGGGTGCTTTAGATCACTGTACTACCAAGGCTCCTACTGGACTTTCCTTATCAGGCGGTCATGAGAGGTGATCACGTGATCCCGGGACATTGCAACGGTCATAACTATGGGTCAGATGCCAAGCATCTGAATTTTGATCACGGGACTGCGGAGATTCCACAACGGGTCGTAAGTGTGAAAAGCGGTCATAAGACACATTTTTTTTCAGTGCCAACAGTCACTGAATGAACTGTTGTAAGTCGAGGACTACCTGTATTTCCCTTTCTTGACCACCTGTTTTTTTTTTTAAACTGGAGAGGCCAGAGAATGGATTTGCTGTGTAATTAAGCCAATTATTATAATTATAATTCTAAGAGTCGGGAACGACTAGCACATATGTTCGAGGGGAACCTTTACTCTAATTAAGCTCATTCCCATACTCTTTTTTTTTTTTTGCAAGTTATCATGGTTGTTCAGTTGCTAAGTCGTGCCCCATTCTTTGTGACCCATGGACCACAGCCCACCGACTCCCTGCCCCATTCTCCGCTGTCTCCTGGAATTTGCCCGAATTCATGGTCATCGTGTCGATCATGCTCTGTATTCCCATTCTCCTTGTGACGTCCCCCTTTCCCAACATTGGGGGTTTCTTTTATGCAAGAATGTTTGCTGAAAAGTTCCAGCTCTCGGTTCTCTCCCAACCTAAATAAACATCTCTCAAAGGTTTTTTTTTTTCCCTGTTTCATCTTGGGCTGGGCGGGATGTGCTGGTTTTAACCCATTTTTGAAAAGGACATTCTTGACTGCTTAGATCAGGGGTCAGCAACCTGCAGCTCTGGAGCCTCATGTGGCTCTTTCACCCCTCTGCTGCGGCTCCCTGTCACTCAAAATATGCGTCACAACCGCCAATGTGCGACACCCTCCGGCATGTGATTTATTGAGCTTTTCAACCCCCGGTAGGCCAACCACGGATAAATCCAAGAAAAGAAAAGTTTCAGAAGAAAACAGAATGTTTAATTCAACTACATATGCTAGTTTTGTGGCCGCTCAGGAAATAGTCAGGCACTGGAAGGGTTTTGTGGCTCCCGGTGTTTTCTTTTCTGTGGGAAACGGGTCCAAATGGCTCTTTGAGTGTTTAAGGTTGCAGACCCCTGGCTTAGATAAATCCAGGTGATTTTTGTTTTGGAAGCAGTATGAAGATATCTGCCTTCTGGATTTTTTATTTTATACTTCTACTTCTAATCTAGCCAACCATCCTTGGATTTCCTGGCAGTCTCACATCTATTCTATTCTAATTCTATTCTAATTCTTATTCTTATTCTTATTCTTATTCTTATTCTTATTCCTATTCCTATTCTATTCTATTCTATTCTATTCTATTCTATTCTATTCTATTCTATTCTATTCTAATTCTATTCTAATTCTATTTTCTATTCTAATTCTATTCTATTCTATTCTATTCTATTCTATTCTATTCTATTCTAATTCTAATTTATTCTATTCTTCTTCTTCTTCTTCTTCTTCTTCTTCTTCTTCTTCTTCTTCTTCTTCTTCTTCTTTTCTGTTCTGTTCTGTTCTGTTCTGTTCTGTTCTATTCTATTCTATTCTATTCTATTCTATTCTATTCTATTCTATTCTATTCTATTCTATTCTATTCTATTCTATTCTATTCTATTCTATTCTATTCTATTCTTTCTATGGGGTTTGAGACTTAAGAGGGTCTGAGCTCATATACCGTGCAGGTACCCATGCCCTCACTGCCACCCCTTCTTCAAAAAGCATCACAGATGACCAGCTCTCTCCCATTACACCTGGCAGTTATGGGGGTTTTTTGAGTGGGCAAGGGGGCAGCCTTGCATGCAGAAGCCCAGTCCTGTCCTGTTCGTGGATGGCTTCAGAGGGGTCTTCTTCAATAAAACTCGGCTTGTCCTTCTGCCAAAGCTGCTTTGGTAGAAGCTGCTTTGACGGAGTCATTTCCCCTCACCGAGACGATCTGGCGGGAGAAAACGAGTCGTATTGCAAACTGAGAGACGAGGAGGACGTCGTTTTTATGGGAGGATAAGCAATTGGCGCCAGTTTGCTTTGTAAAATCATTTTATTGTGTATGCTTTACAAGGAGGGGGACAAAAAATTTAGGCTGAGATGGAACAAAACCTCATTCGCATGGTACAAAGAAGGAGCTTTCGGCCCCCTAGCGTTGGACAAGGCTTATCAACATGAAAGGAAGGCAGTGCGTAATAAGGCAGAGCTGTGTGGCTAAACAATGCATTGTGGGAGTGAATGTGCAGAAACGCTGGGAAAGTGGTCTTTTGGCCTTAAGCCCCTTCCCACCCCCCCCACCCCCTTAGTCTAGAGAAAAGTAGGATCAGGGGTGACATGACAGCAGTATCCCAATATTTGAGGGGCTGCCCAAAAAAAGGGAGGAGGTCAACTTATTTTCCAAAGCACCGGAAGGCAAGACAACGAATAACAGATGGAAACTGATCAAGGAGAGATTCAACCTGGAAACAAGGAGGAATTTTCTGACAGGGAGAACAATCCACCCATGGAACAGAAGTTGCCTTCGGAAATTGTGGGAGCTTCATCACTGGAAGCTTTTAAGAAGAGACCGGACTGCCATCTGTCAGAAATGGTTTAGGGTGCTTGGGCAGGGGGTTGGACTAGATGACCTCCAATGTCCCTGCCAGCTCTATTCTGATTGACTGATCGATTGACTGCCCAGCTCCTTTGGAATTCATAAGTTCCATTGCCCTTAACATGGTTAGTGTTCAGGTTTGTTTATCCAATACCCCTCAGCCAAAACTCTCGCCCATCAAGCTATCATGTTAATAATCCTGGCATTATAAGACTGCCCAGTTAAATGTGCAGGAAAAGCGTCTTAAAGAAGACTCGTTACAGAACCTTATAAAGAGGAGGGATATTTCACCTCACCTCGCCCCATGCTTTGTAGCCTACTAGGTCCCAATGCTCTGCACCCAACCATCGAGCATGATACATGGTACATGTAGAGATGCGCCTTAGCAAAAGCGACTATTGTAGTTCCTTGAAGCGGTTAAGTTGAACTTGACGGGGTCTTCTTAGGGTTGCCAGGCTGTCAGACAGAGAAGACTTCATTAGTGATTAATAGACACATAGAGATAAAGCACATTTATGCCCCATTCAAAAGAGAGAATAAAAAAAGCTGAGAAAGAAACAGACATGATCACATCATCTCCAGCAACCAACACCTAGATAAGCGGGGATTAACTCCAGACAAACAGAAGGATGCCGTATGCAAAGAAGTACCGAGGAGAAAATGCAAAACTGGCAAGATAAGTTACTGTATATAAACAGAGCAAACCCCACACCCCCTTGCACTGATGATGCTATCTAGTCAGGTAATGAAACATCTGCAAGAAAACAAACCAGACAGCATCAAGAACGCCAAAGAACGCTTACAAATAAGTCTTGGATTCTCACCTTTGGTCCCCATCTTTCATTCGCAAGGGTGGGGCGGTTTAGTTGCCCTTAAAAACAACAAAGCTTTTGTCCGTTTCATAGATCTTCACTTTGTAGAGGCAACCCGCGGGCAGGATTTTTTCCAAGCTGTTCCAGATGTACATGGCCACATTCTCCGACGTGCTAAAGAAGAGCAGAAGGATGGAGGAGAAAAGGGAGCTTAGAATCTGTTCCAGAGAAGCAATTTTAACTCTCAGTTGCTCTACGTCCCTCCTGTTGCTTTTGGCTACTCTTTGGCTACAGGCATCAAGTCCGTTATTTCCAAAGATGGCACCCCGTGGGTATGAGTGGCTTGCAACTACTTGTTATGGCTTGTCAGCCGCTGGCCCCTCCAGCAGCCGAATCGGAGGAGGAGGTGTGGGAGTCAGAGCCAGTATCAGGGAAACCTGAAAGCTCTGAGAGGGAAGAGGGAATGGAGCTGGCAGAGAGAGAAAGGCAGAGCCTGGCCCATCCGTCAGCCCTCAAATGGAGAGTCAACAGCCCCCAGGTCTGGAAGTAGCTGATGAGGAAGAGGAGGAACAGCTGGGTCCAGTGCCTGACACACAGATGCACAGAAGGCAGAGGAGAGGAGAGCAGTGGAAATCTATGGGCTGGTTCTTGGGACGGAAGAGCCACCGCTGCTAGTGAAGCCCCACTCTAGCTCTGAGGATAAAAGGCAGGGGGCAGAGATGAATAGATGTGGCAGACAACTATTCATCTCCCGGATGGACGGACGGACTTGTTACCCTGCTGTGTGAGAGAAACTTTTTTTGCCGGGGCTGCCGGCGCTCCTAATCAAGGAATCTTTTGAGTTAACTTCAGAGGGTTTGTCGTGTTTGGGGAGCTGGGTCAGAACTCCGCTCCATCTTTCCCCAGCTACTACCTTGTGACGTTGGCAAAATAATCCACATCCTCGTCCAGGTTCTTGTGATCGAGAGGGTTGGTGATGGCCATCTGAGGAGAAAAGCATTAAAAAGTGGCGTTTTGTTTTCCCCAAGGTGGACATTTTCTACGTTCAGAGTGTCCCTGCGTTTTTGTATTTACCAGATGAGCTCTTATTTTTGAACTGTCAGACTTACCGTAGCTTGCCAAGTTTCTTATCTCTAAGCTAACTGCGCATGTCTACATTCTTTCACTTTCTTCTAACTTTTCGACAGAAGCACGCAAACAAGATTTCGTTCCGGCATAGAAACATTTTAGCATCTAGCACCAGGCTAGAAAGCGGGAGGTCCTGAGTTCAAGTCCTGAACCCAGCCATGAAAGCCAGCTGGCTTGACTTCGGGACAGTTTCCTCTCTCTCGGCCCAACCCACCTCACAGGGTTGTTGTGGGAAAAACAGGAGGGGGAAGATGCGTTGGAGATGTTTGCTGAGTTATTTGTGAAAATAATAAATGCGGGACGCAAATAAACAAGGTACCTCCATCAGAGGTGGGTTTCAACAGGTTCTGACCAGTTCTGGACAACCGGTAGTGGGAATTTTGAGTAGTTTGGAGAACCGGTAGTAAAAATTCTGACTGCCCCCCCCATCTATTCTCTGCCTCCCAAGTCCCAGCTGATCGGGAGGAAATGGGAATTTTGCAGTATCCTTCCCCTGGAGTGGAGAGGGAATGGAGATTTTACAGCATCCTTCCCCTGGAGTGGGGTGGGAATGGAGATTTTACAGTATCCTTCTCCTGCCATGCCCACCAAGCCACTCCCACCAAGCCATGCCACGCCCACCAAGCCACACCCACAGAACAGGTATTAAAATTTTTTTGAAACCCATCACTGACCTCCATGTATTCATGTAGCTTGCAAGTGTTCATCAACATTCCACTGATGGGGTCAATCTGCATGGGGAAAACTTTTCTTTTAACAGACGGAAAAAGATTCACGGGGGGAACTGCACAACCCCCCAACCCTAAACTAATTGGAAGAACAGTGTCTCTCGGAGACCGTGGCTGTGTGCTTTCTCCCTTACTTTACTTTACTTTTATTTGATTTACATACCGCCCTACTCCCGAAGGACTCAGGGCGATGAACAGCCAACAATAAAATACATACATACAAAATTTAAAAAGCAGAATAAAATCGAATTAAATAGCTTGGCCCAGACAGATTAAAAAACCCCAATCAATTTAAAATCCCTAAATCTCTTTCGTTTTTTATTCCCATGTTATTCCCACATTTACGGCCCATTCAAAAGAGACAATAAAAAAAGCTGAGAAAGAAACAGACAAGATCACATCATCTCCAGCAACCAACACCTAGATAAGCGGGGATTGAGTCCAGACAAACAGAAGGATACCGTATGCAAAGAACTCCCGAGGAGAAAAAGCAAACACCTACCAAAATTGGCAAGGTAAGACATGGGGCTAGTCTCTCTCTCTCATCCCGGCCCACCTCACAGGGTTGTTGTGGAAAGAACAGGAGGAGGAAGTTGCATTGGATATGTTCGCCAAGTTATTTGTAAAAATAATAAATGCATTGCCCTTGTTTATCTTCCACCGGCCAGCACAGGTGGAGCATTTAAAGTCCTCATTATGTGGGGAAAAAACTTCCTTTCTCCCATTTTGGCTCCCCCCCTCCCAATGGAAAAGGTAGAGAAACCCCTTGGGCCTTCAGACCTCCTTCCTCTGCTGTGATGATGATGATGATGATGATGCCACCCAAGGAGCATCCAGAAGAGCGGGGTTGGCAGAACCGCCATAGCTGCTGCTACCTACCACTGGACGCCAGTTCTTAGGGGGGAAAAATGCAAATTTCCTCGGTGCCCGGCGTAGTTGGGGAACAGGCATCAGATGGCTAAAAGGCTGCGACTGGACAATCGAATTAAGCGGTGGAAGTTCTAATTTGGAGACGGCCAAAGGATGCCCAAAAGGGCTGAGCCAAAAGACGCTGGAGCCGATCCAAGGAGAGATGGAGTCTTGCCCAGCTGCTGCCCGTCCTTAAGCCTGGCGCTCCCGAAGGATGGAGAAAACTAAAACCGCTACTCACCTTTCCACGTATAGTGACCGTCACTGCGTGGCAGAGAAGGAAGAGAAAAAAAAAACACGTTATCAGTCATTAGCTGCAATCCTGCTTCGGCACCTCAAGGTGGAAGCAAAATGTCGAAGAAACAGGCGGTGGCAAGAGATTCACCGAGGAATTGCTGCTTTTCCAAGCCTGATTTGTCTTCCCCCTCTTCCCCCCCCCTCCCCGGGGAAATGGGTTCAGGGATTCATGCCCTCAAACAGCCGAGCTGTCCTCCGTTCCGGTCCTCAACCATGCCCAGTACCTTGATAGTTGTGTCCGTGAATGTGATTGCATTTTCCAAAGGTCGACAGGTTTTCATCTTTGCTCAGATATTTGCTGAAAGACAGTGGAGAGGAGGAGGAGAAAGAAAGAATAAACTTGAGGAAGAGAAAACCCAAATGTGCTTTTTTAAAAATTTCTTCCAAGAGGCAACTGGACTTTCTGGTTTTTCTTTGAAGACGTTTCTCTTCTCATCCAAGAAGCTTCCTCGGCTCTGACTGGATGGAGGGGAAGGGAAGGATTTATACTCCATGCAGACAGTTTGGTCATTTGCATTTTCTAAATCCTTCCCTTTCCCACCATCCAGTCAGAAGTGAAGAAGCTTCTTGGATGAGAAGAGAAACGTCTTCAAAGAAAACCTTGTACCGTTATGATTTATATTGATACTGTTTCCTGATTGCTTATTTGTACCCTATGACTATCATTAAGTGTTGTACCTTCTGATTCTTGAAGAATGTATCTTCTCTTTTTATGTACACTGAGAGCTTATGCACCAAAGACAAATTCCTTGTGTGTCCAATCACACTTAATAAAAAAATTCTATTTTATTCTCTTCTAAAAACCAAAAAGTCCATTTGCTTGCTTGGAAAAAAGCAGCTTTCGGACAACCACGACCTGGAGGACTGAGAATCTCCCTAGACGTTTAGAAAGAGAAGGTATTTTTGCAGTGAGCGATCTAATCCTAGCAACTGACCCCAAAGCCAAACCAGTATACCTTTTAAGTACTGAAGATGATGGTTTTTGGAAATGTCATTGACTGGCAGGGTACACAGAAGAAGGTGGGATTTCAAAAAAAAAAATTTTTTAATTTGATTTATATGCCACCCTTCTCCGGAGACTCAGGGCGGCTTACAATGTGCTCAGCAATAGCCTTCATCCTTTTGTATATTTATACAAAGTCAGCTTATTGCCCCCACAAACTGGGTCCTCATTTCACCTACCTTAGAAAGGATGGAAGGCTGAGTCAACCTTGAGCCTGGTGAGATTTGAACTTACAGTAATTGCAGGCAGCTGATGTTAATCACAATGCTTTTAGTCTGCTGAGCCACCAGGCTCATTTGACCCATTGTTTCTTCAGGAACTTGTTTGGATTTCAACTTCCCAGAATTCCCTGGCCAGTTGAAGCCGACACATCTCAGGTGGAGAAACCCTGACCTAGTGAAATAAATTGCAGGTGCCAGGGGTCTCCGTGGACGTTTGAAATGAAAAAAAAGATTTGGAAGTGAGGCTGGGGATAAGGAGGTCACTCTTTATCTTCTGCAGTCACGACATAAGCCTAAAATTGAAAATCAGGCTTCTCAGATGTTACATCTTTTCTATCCTCTACAGAGTGGAGAGTTGGTCTCTGACAGAAAGCCACTTGAAGAGACTAGAAGTATTGAAATGTGGATTTACAGACAGCTGTTATGTATAAACTGGGTTGACAAATTCAGAAATGAGGTGATATGGTGTAACAAGAAGAAGGAAGTCACCTTAGATACCTTCTCAGAAGTCATGTATTAACTCAAGTTTCCCTTAGCTTGTTTCTTTTCAGGTGTTTGGGATCTCCCCACCTAGTTTTAATTCTTCGCTCAGTCAATCTGAATGATCCTAAAGTAAAGGTTCCCCTTGCACATATGTGCTAGCTGTTCCTGACTCTAGGGGACAGTGCTCATCTCCGTTTCAAAGCCGAAGAGCCAGCGTTTTCCGAAGACGTCTCCATGGTCATGTAGCCAGCATGACTAGATGCCAAAGGCGTACGGAACGCTGTTCCCTTCCCACCAAAAGTGGTCCCTATTTTTCTACTTGCATTTTTTTACATGCTTTCGAACTGCTAGGTTGGCAGAAGCTGGGACAAGTCACAGGAGCTCACCCCGTTACGCGGCACTAGGGATTCGAACCGCTGAACTGCCAACCTTTCGATCGACAAACTCAGCGTCTTAGCTGCTGAGCCACCGCGTCCCATGTCTACTTTGCAAACAATTTATGTTCTTCTCTATCATAGGAGAGGACTGGCTGGATAACCATACTGCAAACTGGATCTCTCATCCTACCTGTGTCCGTATGAGGTATATTTTAAATATCTAGCTGATTCTAATCTAGAAAAGATTCTGGACAAGCCTGTTCATCTGAAGCCCTTTCTGGAAGCCCCTCTTGTGTTCCTTTCAGATCTGCCCTGTTTAGGAGTTGTCTTCTGAATAGCTTGAGTCTCCCTCCATGTTAAACTTTAGTTGTGATTGTCTTGTATTTTCCTTCATTGGACAAATGTTCCTTATTTCTTCCCCCCAAGAGGCTAATATCTTTTTTATTACTGGTCCCAGCTCCTGTGCCCTGAATAGCAAGCACGAATCGATGAACATATATATTTCCTTGCCCTTTAAAGACACTATCATTTGGCAACCGCTCCTCGGTTTCATGCTAACTTAGAGGTAGCTCTTCCTTCCTTTTGCCTTCTTTCTGCTTTTCCTTAAAGCTCTTTCTACACTACCTTGTTCCCTTCAAGGTATTTTATACCCATGACTCTTATCCTCTAGAACAGAGGTGCCCACAATGTCAAGACGTGGACTTCAACTCCCAGAATTCCCCAGGTTTTAAAAGTGGCCAAGGTTGGAGACACCTGCCGTAATACATTCTGGCTGGGGAATTCTGGGAGTTGAGGTCCACAGGCAGGGGTGAAATGCTCTCGGTTCGGACCAGATCAGCCAATCCAGTAGCGATGGCGGTGGGTGGTTTGGAGAACCGGTAGCAAAAATCCCTGTCCCCTCCCCCACCTCCCCGCCCATGCCCACCCAATCGTCTGGTCGCCCGCTTGCCGCTTCTTTTAAAAAATGCTTTTAAAGGTTAAAAAAAAGGCTCTGACGATTATTATTATTTAGTTTGGCAAAGATGGTATTTATGGCTAGAGGGAAGGATAGGGCCAACAACATAGGACACTAGGAGAACTTAAATTAAGAAACATAGAACTAGACACATGAGAAGAGTTGTATGATGGTATAAATAAATGGTTAACATGGCTCAAAATGTATAAATATATCAAAGTGAAAGCAAACTAATCTGAAAACACTAAGATAAGGGAAAAATAAGGGAAATAGAAATTAACCACTGATGCGAGAGTTTCTTAAGAGCTAGTCGATAGACTTCTTGTTTCTTTTTTGTTTTAGTACTGTGTTAATGTATATGTGTTTGTATGTATTTGTGTTTTACGTTTGTTTATGTTAATAAAAAATAAAAAAAAATTAAAAAAAAAGGCTCTGACGATCAGGTAGCTCAGCTCTGATTGTCAGAGTCTTTTTTTTTTTCTTTTAAAAGCATTTTTTTTTCACAACCTATTCGGCCGTAAAAAAAATGCTTTTAAAAGTGAAAAAAAAGAGATTGCGCCCCACAGCTGATCCCCCATCCTTCCCGCACGCTGTTCTACTTACCCCATGCCTCTTTTTGGCATGCACTGCGTGTGCGCACACCTTGCATTTAATGTGGCCAACGCTGGACATCCCTCCTCGAGAGAATTTATCCCTATCATTAACTTTCTTCATCCCTCTTGACTTTACTCATTGACTATATCAGTCAATGCATTCAGTCCTGATTTGAGTGTTTCTAGTTTACTGGCTAAGTCACTATTGGGTGGGTTTGCATATCAATCTAAGTCAGAAGCCATCATTTACCAATCACAACATCTAGGCTTGTACAACCTTGTCAGCCCTAATCCCAATGAGCACACAATAGTTTCATGTTCTGCCCCAGTTGGAAAACCACCAGTTTTGCCCATGGAGCCAAGTGCTGATGATAGAGTCATTACTCTTAAACATCTGCATGAAGTGGGTGGAGGAAAACAAGGATTATGCTGTTGCCCAGGGAAATGAAATGATTTTCTCTAGGCTTCTTTCCAGATGTTGGTCTGATTAGTTATTTTCTTTTCAACTATTGTTATGTCAGGTGTGTTGTGGACCAAGTGCCTGTCAGTCTGAATCCTAAAGTCCCACAAGATCTTGAGTTTCTCATTCTCTAAAACCTATTATTATTATTATTATTATTATTATTATTATTATTATTAGTTAATCTTTAGTGAGATTCACAGCCTTTGAGGCTGGTTAATAGCTCAGCAGCTCGAGTCCTAACCAAGGACCTACTAATATTATTACTATTACTATTATATCAGCCTGTAAGGTAGCAGAAGACTCTTGGTTTCACGTAGATGTGCTGTAGCCTTCACAGGAGTTGGAGGAGAAAGACAAGGGGAAGAATGGGATGTAAAATCTACTAGCTCTTATGGAATGAATGTCACGAGTGGACCTCTTCTCTGAAGAGTGTAAAGGAGATACTTAAATATAAATGGTATAGGATCTCCTAGGAGACCTCCAATGTCCCTTCCACCCCTACTGTTCTATGTTCTAAATAGTTGGACACTCCTACCCTTTGATACAAAGTTGGTTGAGGTTTGCCTTTCATCTCTGCTGTGGCTCTTCACCCAAATCCAGCGTTGGGCAGTTCGGATGGTGGCGGAGAAACCCAAAGACAGAAGTACCCTTTGTTTGTGCTATCTTCTCAAGGTTCAGTGCCCCACCCACTCTTGCCAACCCTTACCTTCTCAGTTGGTGGGCAGCTGCAAAAGTTGTAGTGCGGGATAGGAAAATAATCTTGTCTTCCATGTTCCTTTCAGGAGCCCAGGAGATTCACAGGAGAACCTCTCCCCAAAGGCTGGTTAAATAACCCCACCAGTCCTCATGTGACCAAGATCTGAATGCAAAAAGAGCTGGTTTTTAGGAGCGTGATCCTTGTTTATGCCTTCCCCACATTCAGCCGTTAATTCAGCATGTCTCCTCCTCTCCCAATGCAAGGCGAGATACAACTCTAATCTTAAATTTGGGAATTAGCTAAGGTTCGCCAAAGGCAAGGTGGGTTTGGCTGAATTCCTGCTGCATACCAACCTCTCCTAGGGTCTGTTCAACACGAAGCATTTTAAGAGGGCCCGCTTGGCTCCTCTTTGGGCTGAAAAGTTTGAAAAAGGAGGCCGTGTTTTGGGTTTTCTGGATGAAGTCAAAGGCTTCCTTCTGGGATAGGATCACGCACCTTTGTGCTGTCGGAGTATTCTAGGCCAGCGGTCACCAACTGGTGGTCCGTGAGAAGATTTTGGTGGTCCGCAGAAAAACTATTTGCATTTTTTTATATTGCACTAAATCAGAGGTCCTCAAACTACGGCCTCTGGGACGGATACGTGCAATGAACGTTTGTGTTGCTGCAGAGAGTCTCCCCCTTCGGGGTCTTTTTGTGTGGGTCGGAGGGGGGCAGAAATTTTGACTTGGGGTCTGCTTCGGCCTCCTGCTGTGGGACTTTGGGTGAAGGCTGGAGGGAAGCATCTCTGGTGGCAAAGAGCTGGAGGGCCTCGTTCCAGTGGGACTGCATCATGGCTGACCATCTCAGCCCGCTGAGCCTCCAGGCGCCGGTACCTGGCCTTGCATTCCCGCAGGTCTTCCCTCTGCTTGGAAAACCTATGCTCCTAGTCCTCAGTGAGGTGCTTCTGCTGAGCCTCCTTCTTGGTTAGATCCAATTTGAACTGAGTTGTTTTGCCAACTCTTTCTCTTAGCTCCAACAACTGCTTCCTGTTGGGGCCCTAAGGATCCGGGCGAGCATGAGAGGAGCGGGTGGGAGAGGCGAGTAGAGGCTGGTGAGGCGCCCCTTGACATAAGTGACATTGAGTTGGCCATGCCCACCCAGTCACATGACCAGCTAGCCACGCCCAGCCAGTCATTCGGCAAATCATATTAGTGGTCCGCGGAATTTAAAATTATGAATTTAGTGGTCCCTGAGATCCAAAAGGTTGGGGACCCCTGTTCTAGGGAGTGGTGAAATCCAAATTTTTTTACTACCAGTTTGGTGGGCATGGCTTGGTGGGCGTGTCAGGGGAAGGATGCTGCAAAATCTCCATTCCCACCCCATTCTGGGGGGTGGTATTTGCCGGTTCTCCGAACTGCTCAAAATTTCCGCTACCGGTTCTCCAGAACCTGCTGGATTTCACCCCTGATTCTAGGTGGGTCCTGGTACACAGAAAAGACGTTTATTACGCTAGTAATGCCAACAGATGAATATGAATGTTTAGATGGGACACTAGATGAAGTTTTTCGTTCTTGAGAGGCCTTCATTTCTTTGTATGGAGAGTTTATAAAATCAGCTTTTCATTCAACCGCTGTATCTACATGCATTTTCTGTAGCGAGGAAAGAGTGAGGGCATGCAAAATTCTTAATAGTGTTTTGTAGTTTCCTAGGCAACCAGAACGTAGGAAAACCGAGCCAAGTGTTCCTTTTCAAACTTTGAAGGGAGGAAAAATACTCTTCAATATTTCTCACTCAGATGAATAGTTTCTCCGTATCTCAGGCACCCTTGGTATTGGCCTTGGAAAAAAATCCCGCTCCGTAATCTCTTCCGAGAAAGCTTCATCTCGTGAGGAATGCTAGGCACCAGAAACTGAAGGAGATTCATGGAGGAACTTAGTAAGCTCATTGAGACTAACCAATTAGATCTGAGCTGGTTTTCGGTTGGAAAAAATAATCTCCCTTAGTCTAAGGATCTCTTGTGGCATTGTTAGCAAAATGGTCTACTCTAGAAGAAGTGACAGGGAGGATTCTTTAAATCTAAAAGCAACGAATAGCAGCAACAATAGCACTTAGACTTACATACCGTTCCATAATGCTTTACGGCACTCTCCGAGAGGTTTACAGAGTCAACGTATTGCCCCCCAACAAGTTTACCTAACTCGGAAGGATATAAATTTTGTCAGCTTTGAGCCGGTCAGGATCGAACTCCTGGCAATGGGCAGAATTAACCTGCAATACTGCATTCTAACCACTGCGCCACCACGGCTGGAAGAGAACTGGACAGGTGCTACCATAGTGCAGTTTCCTCATGCCACAGATTGGGGAGACCGAGGTGCTGGAGATGGAAATAAGAAACCTTGGAAGTTTCATTTTTGGCTACGGTGACAGGTTATGGGTCAAGTAATAAACAGAGAGTTCCTTAGGCTGTCTTCTCTGCAGGCCTGGCAAGGTTCATTCTGGCCAGGAACCGGTTGTTGATTCTTCTTGGCCTTTGAAAGTAGACGCTTACAAAATAATCATTTCTCTAGCCAAGAGACTATGCAGAAGAATTTCATGCCGCTTGTTCTTTTTCCTGCCCTTGTTACAGTCTTGGACTTCATTTATTAATCACATTTGTATGACTGCCCATCACGGAAAGTGATTTACAACACAAGCAGTGTCACGAGGGCCCAAGGACAGAGTGGATTGTGGAGTATTGGACCGCAGGATGGATTAAAAAACAAAACAAAACTACCTCTTTAACATCAGCCAGAGGCCCACTTCATGAAGACACATGATTAAAAAAAACAGAAGGATGGATAGGGAGTTTTGTCTGGGTCTAGGACAGTGATGGCTAACCTTTTTGCCGTTGTGTGCCAAACGTGGGAGGAGCACGGGGGGGGTTGTGTGTGTGCATGCCCACACCCATAATTCAATGCCCCCCGCCCCCCCATGCATGTGTGCGCAACCCCCCCGTGCTCCCCCCATTTTTGGCACGCGATGGCACGGTGGTCCCAGTTGGAACCTGAGGAGGGCAAAAACAGCCTTCCCCACCATCCCGAGGCCTTCCCGAGGCCGGAAACGGCCCCTTTCCCGACTTCCGGTGGGCCCAGAAGGCCCAAAAATTAATTGGCTAGCGCGTGCATGCGTGCTGGAGCTGAGCTAGGGCAATGCTCGCGTGCCCACAGATATGGCTCCGTGTGCCACCTGTGGCACATGTGCCATAGGTTCACCATCACGGGTCTAGGACAACTCACCAGGGTGTGTGTGTGGGGACACTCACCGTGGAATGGGAGCTCCGCTAATATCGAAGAAGTGGTGGAATAGAATCATTAAAAGAAAGGATGCCAAAGGAGGGACAAAATGAAACGTGAATGACAAAAATTAAAACAACCTTTCGATTATTTTAAATAATTAAACTGAATTTTGAATTGTCCCACGGTTGAGTTGCCCCATCCCATCCTGCCTTGCCTACCTTGGGAAGTCCCAGGCTTGAAAAAGCAGGAGAACCCGTTGTGCTAATGGGGAAAGAAGGAAATGTTGAGCAAGCAGACAGGTCCTGTTCCAAGTCCTTTGGAGAACCTCCGGGATGAAGGTGTCGAGGAGCCCCGTTTCAACCATTCGAGACAACGGTCCTCCTCAATTCCAAGTTGTAGTTAAAACCAAACGGGGTTTGGTTTCCAATTTTTTTTGCCCAAACATTTGGAAACAGAACCCCAAAACCTCATTGATTAAAGATTACATAGCGCAGTGATGGTGAACCTTTTCGCCACCGAGTGGCCAAACGGGCACGCGTGTGCATGTTATGTGCACCGGAATCCCAAAGACCAGCTGGCTGGCATGCACATGCCTGCTTTGGGGCTGTTTTTTGGGTGGTTTTCAGGCCATTTTTCAGGCCCTTTTTGACCCAAAAACAGCCTGAAAAATGCCCCCCAAAACAGCTCAGAAGTGGACCGAAAAACGGCCTGATTTTTGGCCTTTTTCAGGCTGTTTTCAGGTGCTCCAGTGCCTGTGAAGACTGCTGGAAACCAGAAGGGCAGCTGGTGACGGCATGCATGCCCACAGAGAGGGTTCTGCGGGCCACATCTGGCACGCGTGCCATAGGTTCGCCATCACGGATATAGCATCTACCGTCATGGACACACACCCAGAGTATGAAAACTCGGGGGAAGCCTAGTAGATGTTTGAACTAGGCCCGTGTTGGCGAACCTATGGCACGGGTGCCACAGGTGCCACACAGAGCCATGTTGCCTGGCACGCCAGCTCAGCTCCGGCGCGCATGTGCGCACCAGCCAACTGATTTTCGGGCCTTCTGGGTCCACCAGAAGAAGGGAAACAGGCTGTTTCCTGCCTCCGGAGGGCCTGGGGGAAGGGTGTGGAAGAGCCGTTTTTCTTTCTCACTCCAGATCCTCCAGATCCTCTCCATGCATCTGGGGAGGGCGAAAACAGCCTTCCCCACCTCCTCGGAGGCCCTCCGGAGGCCTGAAACAGCCCGTTTTCCAACTCCCCAGATGCATAGACAGGATCTGGAGCCAGGTGAGAAAGAAACACGGGCCTATTGGGCTATCACATGCCAGGAGGGGGGAGAGGGGGTCGCGTGCACATGGTCGGGGCACATAGAATTATGGGTGTGGGCATGCGCACACACGAACCTTCCCTGCCCCCCCTCCCCTTCCTGGCACACGATAGCAAAAAGGTTAGCCATCACTTCCCAGCTTGGGAGCGCATTGCCACCCAGCTGAATCCCAGTAATGTGTGTTTGTTGGGGTAGGAGTGATTGCTGGTGAAGAGAGAGAGAGAGAGAGAGAGAGAGAGATCTTCATGATGGGAGGATGAGCGCGGAGGGAGGTTGCCTTTGAAGCTGCGTTTGAGCAACATGGGAGGGGGAATTGAGCAAGGAGGAGAAGCAGCAAAGGAGGAGGATTGGCAGCTGGCAATCCCGGGATCCAGCCAATCTAGGGCCTCCGTGTGTGTTGGTGTTGACCTAGATTTTTGCAATACGGCTTCTTCGCTGTTTACCTTTCTGGTCACACTCCCCGTTGTGAGAAAGAGGCCGAACCTCTGGAGGAAAACTCGTTCATTCATTTGCTCCTTTGGCTCGTGGGGGTAGGGGGAATCTCTGCCCACCCACGCCTGAAATCGAGCATCTTCCTGTGGTTTAAAAAGCAAGTCATGAACCCCCTTCTCATTCCCATCTGGCAGCAGTGAATTTTACGCTAGCACAAACTGGCAGCGGTGGGTAGGTGAGGGGATGAGCCTTGCCTGAAGGCACAGCCTGCAGATTGAGGAGCATCGCTGTAACCCCTGCCTGCCAGGAGGTAGCTTTGCAGGAGGCATCTCTGTGAAGGCAGAACTACAAGGATCAGTTGCAAAAAAAGGAAAAGAAGGGGAAAAAAAAAACTGGGAGCAATCCCTGGGTATGTTGAGCTGACTTTGTTGAGGTCCCATGTTGAGCTGACTTTGGAGATAGGAAAGGATGGAGGGAATCAGTAAAGGGAGAAATAGAATAGAGTAGAGTAGAGTAGAGTAGAGTAGAGTAGAGTAGAGTAGGATGGGATGGGATGGGATGGGATGGGATGGGATGGGATGGGATGGGATGGGATGCAGAATAGAATAGAATAGAATAGAATAGAATAGAATAGAATAGAATAGAATAGAATAGAATAGAATAGAATAGAATAGAATAGAATAGAATAGAATAGAATAGAATACAAAACAAAACAAAACAAGAATTAGAATAGAATAAAATAAGGAATAGAATAGAAATAAAATAGAACAGAATAGAATAGTTGGAAGGGACACCTGACTAGATGGCTCAGTGGCCACCTAGAGAGTCTCAACATCTTTATATGGTGGTGACCAAACTTGGACAAGAGTTCATAGACTTGGGATGCAAGAGACAGAAACTCCTCATAACCCCGCCTCGGTTGGCTATAAATAGGGCCAAGAGAAACTTGGCTAGGTGTTCAAAACGCTGTTATCCTTCCTTGTCCCAATGCAGAAGAGATTCCTGCCATCCTTGCTCTGCCAGTTCCTTGGCCTTCCCTGGTTTGAAGGGATGGCACAATCTTGGTAGCCTGTTCAAGTTTCTCTCTGCTTCACCTGCTACTAAACGAAATCAAGGCGGGGTTACTTTGACTTTCTTCCTTTCTCATTCTTAAGACTTATGGCTTACTACTCCTTCCTTGCTTCATCCCTGAAACTCTTCTAGAAATTATTCTTCTGTCTGCTCCAAAGCTGTGATTGCTCACTTCGTTGGAACTCTGAGCTGCAAGCATGCTGTCTCTGATTTTGATCTGCGAGCAGAAAGACAGGCATACACACACAAGAGAACCACAACTAATGTGGGATGTGGCTTAAAGCCAGTGTGTGCTCACAAGCAGCTTCTCTTACTTGGGTAAACAAATCGGAGCTTACTCTCTGTCCATCTCCTCCTTAAAAGGTGAAGGTTCCCCTCACACATATGTGCTAGTCGTTCCCGACTTTTGGGGAGGGTACTCATCTCTGTTTCAAGGCCGAAGAGCCAGCGCTGTCCGAAGACGTCTCCGTGGTCATGTGGCCGGCATGACTCAATGCCAAAGGCGCACGGAACGCTGTTCCCTTCCCACCAAAGGTGGTCCCTATTTTTCTACTTTCATTTTTTTTTACGTGCTTTCAAACTGCTCGGTTGGCAGAAGCTGGGACAAGTCACGGGAGCTCACCCCGTTATGCGGCACTAGGGATTCGAACCGCCGAACTGCCGACCTTTCGATCGACAAGCTCAGCGTTTTAGCCACTGAGCCACTGCACCCTTAAATTCCACTTGGGGCATGTTAAACTCTCTGAGCTGCGGACGGCCTCATCATCCCAAGGGTGAAATTCAAATTTTTGTCATCCAAGATACATAACACCCCTGGCTAACTGGATTCGGTGCCTCCATTCCTGGTCGTGTGCGCCGAGCAGGGAAACCCAGCTCTCTTTCCATAATTCATGCCTGAACGTTGTAAATAGAAAAGGAAGGATTTAAACATTTATGTTCTTGCTTTCTGGGAAAAAGTCCCATTCACGAGCGCTCTCCCGGAGAAATATAAATCAGGGGGGAAAAAAAAGAGAAGAGCAAGGAAAGGAAAGCTAATGCCGGATCCTAAAACGGCATCCTGAGAAGAACGGCAAGCCTTTTGCGAACCCCAATCCTGGTGTCCTTTGCAGAGTTTTGCGACCGTGTATTTCTTCCGTGGTTCAAGTGTCAGTTTCATAGAGTCTTTGAAAAGTGGGCTCTTCAATTCCAGCGCCCGCAGACGTTTTTCTAGCAAAGTGCCAACAAAGAAAATATGGCGAGAGGAACAGGCCTGTTCGTGTTTTGTTATCTTGGCTGCTGCAGATTTTGGGCTCCTAGTGCCAGGGTGCTTGAAAAATGCCACAATTTCTGATCTTCAGTTTACTGGCGAGTGACTAATTGGAGCCAGCTGACTGCGACAGAGGCCTCCCAAATTAAACACGGGCGCTCCAGACAAAATGAGATGGATGGGATGACTCAGCGCGGATTTGATCCCCGGACGAGATGCTTCCGACTTGCATATCACACAGAGACACGCGGTTTAGAACAAAACGTCTTAGCCCAATCGGGAGTCTTTTTGGCATGTTGAAAGGCGTTTCCCAGAATTCCCCAGCCAGCATGGCCATCGGGGGTTGAAGGATGATGGGAAATATGTTCTAGCGCAATGTTTTTCAGACTTGGCCGCTTTAAGACGTGTGGACTTCAACTCCCAGAATTCCACAGCCAGCCCTTTCCCCATGCTGGCTGGGGAATTCTGGGAGTTGAAGCCCACATCAGAGGTGGGTTTCAGCAGGTTCTGACCAGTTCTGGAGAACCGGTAGTAAAAATTCTGATTGGCCTCACCCCCATCTATTCTCTGCCTCCAAAGTCCCAGCTGATCGGGAGGAAATGGGGATTTTGCAGTCACCTTCCCCTGGAGTGGGGATGGAATGGAGATTTTACAGTATCCTTCCCCTGCCACGCCCACCAAGCCATGCCATGCCACGCCCACCAAGCCACACCCCCAGAACTGGTAGTAAAAAAATTTGAAACCATCACTGGTCCACATGTCTTAAAAATAGCCAAGATTGAGAAACTTAGTGGTAACTTCTGGGAGTGAGGCTCTACAGCCTCCTTGGCATCTATTGAAAAATGTTGCATATTTACTTACTTACTTACTTACTTACTTACTTACTTACTTACTTACTTACTTATTTATTTATTTATTTATTTATTTATTTATTTATTTATTATATTTCTATACCGCCTTTCTCCCGTAGGACTCAAGGTGGTGTACAGTCAAGAAAAATATAGATACACAAACATACGAAAATTGGAAGCCAAACCGTCAACCATCTCCTCTAAACTCTACCTCTGCTGTTTCCAAGTGTATTTCTCAAACTATTTACAAACCTTATCAATGTTTTGCAGAGTGGACCTTGGACAACGAACAGAAAAGGACAAAGGCAAATCTAAGCCAGCGAACAATTTCAAAATTAGACTAGGAGCAAACAAAAAAAGGAAAAAAGTTTCTCATTTCATTCAAAGACTTTTGGAGAGATGGCCTCGTTTGCTAAAAGATTTATTAAAAGTTTTAAAAAACTCAGTTGGACAAATTTGTGGGCGAGGTGATTCAGCAGCTTGTCATCTGGGCAGGGATGGTCTGATTGTGGGAGGGGGCTATCGTCATGCTTTGTGGCAGGAGATGGTCAAAAACGGGACATTAGAGCCCCTGAGCCTGGAAAGAGGCCTTGGAACCACTTAAAGACTAACTTCAATGTACAATCGAGGACATCAGGTGTCAGAAAGGAGTGGTTTGTCGTTTGCAAAAACTGGGGAATTCTGGGACTTGAAGTCCACACCTCTAACAGTGGCCAACTTTGAGAAACCCTGATCTCAATCAAGCCTGCTGGTTTGAATGCTAGCGCTGTCCAAATCAAGGCAGTTGCTTCAAAGGAAACGATGCACAGGATGGGAGAATTAGGGGTCCTTGGTGCTCTCTGAGCTTGGTTGTTTTCTTGCTAATGTTTCTAGGACATCATCAGTCCTAGAAGGGAGTGGGGTTTGCTCTGAGTTTATATTCTAGTGGTTTGTCCTGTCTGTGATAATTGGGTGGTCTTAGCGGTTCTTTGGTTGGGCTATTTAATGTTGGCTTGTTTGGCAGTTTCTTGTTTGGGGTACTGGTTACTTGATTGTTGGTCTGATGTTAATCTCGGAGTTCATCTATGTTCATCTGGGCACTGATTGCTGGTGGAGAAGTGCTTTGGTCTCCCCCCCCTCTTTTTGACTTATTGTCTTGTCTTGCATAGTCTTATGTAGATATTGTTAATGTCTAGGAGTCTGTTGAAGGCTAATTGTCCAGAGTTCTTGGCTTCTAGACCAGTGTTTCTCAACCTTGGATTCTGGGAGTTGAAGTCCACCCATCTTCAAGCTTCCAAGGTTGAGAAACACTGCTCTAGACATTCCCCAACGTTTTTGGGCTTGGCTTGGTCTAGGATGGTCCCAGTTTCCCAATTGAAACTATGCTTAAGTTTGTCCATAGGTTGTGAAATTGAAGAGTTTTCATCATGTCTTTTTTTCTTCTTCTTCTATTATTATAATTTTTTATTATAATTTTTTTCTTTAAAAACGAGGACCAAAAAAACTTTCCATTTTACAACAGTTCCATATCGGTGTATATCCACCATTTATATTTCCACACCCCCCCTACATATTTCACATATTTATATTTGTGGTTCCCTTATTCCTTACATATTGTATATACTTTGTTGTTAGTTGCGAAGTCATGTCCGACCCATCGCGACCCCATGGACAACGTTCCTCCAGGCCTTCCTGTCCTCTACCATCCTCTGGAGTCCATTGAAGATCACGGCGACTGCTTCAGTGACTCCATCCAGCCACCTCCTTCTCTGCCGTCCCCTTCTTCTTTTGCCCTCAATCTTTCCCAGCATTAGGCTCTTCTCCAGGGAGTCCTTCCTTGTCATTAGGTGGCCAAAGTATTGTATATCCTACTCCTTACTTATTATACGTACTATTATATCAACATATTACTTTACATACAATCGTCATGTCTCTTGACTGCTAGTTAGTTGTTCATAGCTGCGTCCTGCCAGTTTTCTGCCTGTTTGTTCTACTACATTGTGGCCTTTGCAGTCATTAGCTTGTTGTAAGGATATAGAGTAGGAGAACGGGAGAATTAAAATGAACAATAGCCAGGTTCACTTTCAGAAACAGAAAAGTGTTCTGGAGCAGAACCAGTTCATTGATGAGCCACTGACACGAAAGGAAGGGCCATTGGAGTTAAGGCACATCCTGTCAGCACTTCAAACTACATTTGTTCCAGTGCTGACATAAGGAGGAGAAGAGGGGGCACCTGGCAAGAGGACGCTTGACTTTTCACCTACTTATTTTCCCTGAAGATAATATCCCCTAGGAGATGGGTTGGGAGGGGGGACATTCCTGGGAGCTGAAGTAGTAGATATGGGGAGAGTGCTTTGGAAGATGGCCAATGAGACTCAGAGAATTGGGGAACGGAAAGGGAAGGTTTGGGGTCAGGAAGTCAGTGTTGGCTTCGACATAATCGGGGACAGATTGTCGTGCTTAATAAATGAAAGATTTCGACAAAGACTATCTGTTTGGAAAATGCAATTTATTTGAGACGACATCAAAACCTGACACATCCCACAAGTCGTTGCAGTTATGGAAGCCTTCATTAAAATGGGCCCAGTGTTCAGCTGGGGCAATAAAATGCAGTTGTTATTCGGCAAAGTTTAGATGCATGTCAACATCGAGTGGGTGGGCCGGGGAGGTGGTGGGTATGCGTGTTCTGGCTGAAACTGGTTTGCAGAGTCATTAGCAAAAAAAAGCAGGGAGCAGCCTCGGGGAGAGGAAAGTCATTTCTGTGCATTTGAACGGAGGAATAATTCAAAAGGGGAGAAGGGGTGGGGGGGATTTGTTAGTTCTGATTGTTTTTCTCCGTGACCTTGAGAAATTTACAACGTGGGTGAAACCGGGCTCCGGATATGTCTTCCTTTTTTTCTAACCAACTGGTTTGGTTGGACTTTTGGAACGAGAGTTCTCTAGATGTTTTTGGGTTACGATTTTTCCTAAATTGGAGGATGACTCATGAGAAGTGTAGGCCAACGCAATTGGAACAAGGTCGGAACAAGGCCAGAGTGTCCCAACTTTGGCCACTGTAAACCGTGTGGATTTCAACTCCCAGAATTCCCCAGCTGGAGTTGAAGTCCACACACTTTAAGAGTTGCAAGGTTGAAAAGCACGGCACTGGATTGTAAATAAGATGAGAACTTAAGCTTAGGAGGATCCAATGTTCAGCTAGAGAAGGTCCCAGGTTCTGGCTAACCATCTGTCTCCTTTGCTGGCCTGGGAATTCTCGGAGTTAAAGTCCACACAACTTCAAATCGCCACAGCTGAGAAACACCGCCCTAGAGACTGAAGTTGGTCCTACCATCATTCCCCCTCCCTCTATACCCCCCCCCAAACCGGACACCACAATTGCACCAGATCTTATGAATGTATTTTATTGGCTTTGGAAAGCACAGTGGAGTTTCAAAATACATTTCCCAAAGATACAGTATGTACAAAAAAAAACATCAGTAACACGCACAGAACATTTTGGAAGTCCAACCTTGGGACTCCCGAGCTTCCAAAATCCCTTCTTCTCGTCTGTTTCTTCTGACCTCCTCCAATTTCTTTTCTTTTGTTTAATCTCTCAAGACAAGTTAGTTCTTCAGACACATAGTAGTAATAGTAGCAGCGAGCGGCTCCCAAGTTTTTTTTGGAGAAAAGAAAAAAGACTTTTTTTCTTTTTAACACAGGAGAATGCCTTATCAGCAGGGGATTTAAATAGCAGAAAGTGTTAAAAAAAAAAGGGGGTGGGGGGGGAAAGAATTTTTTCCAGTCTCGCATTTGTGAAGGATCCACAGTCCAGATGATTGGTCACACCAACAGATGAAAAGAAGCTAATTTAGCTTGAGAATTTTTCAAATTTCGATATTTCAGTTGGCAGTCAAGCCCAACCGTCCCAGAGAAGCTTTTGATCAGTTGTGTTGTCCGATTGGGCCTGTGTTATGAAATGCTTCGGTCAGCATCTTTGCAGGATTGGGGATTGGGTGGGTGGGTGAGAGAAGAATGTCAGTTCCAGTTTGTGACACTGATTTCACCCTTTTAGTCTGATTATCCGGGCCTCGAATGCCCTCGTGTCCCCCCTGTTCCCACCCCAAAATCAAACCCTGGAATTCTTCTTGCTATGGAGAATGGAAACACGCTTTGCAAGAGGAAGCTGTGTGTGTGTGTGGGGGGATGTCTTACTTTTTAAGGAACAGTTTTTGCCTAGATTGTAGTCCTATGCATTTAAAATTTAACAGTTGCATCTTCGTACTTTTTGGACCCAGAACAGTCTTACTATTAGGGAAATACACAATCTACCTCAGGCAGCTGAATTGAGGCAGCAATTGGTTGAGTTTATTGCTATGCCTTGAAGTCATAGAGAGAACAAACACAATGGAAGCTGGATTACCCCCCACCCCCAATTACTATACAGTAGGACAGGGGTGTCAAACCGCAGGCTGGATGTGACTCATGGGATGTTTAGAGCTGGCCTGAGGGACCACCCTGGAAACAGCAAAGGACCAGCCTGCGGTGCCTCTTCCAGCGAGTCAGGGGTCATAGGAGGCTGTCACAGCCGAAAACGGAACTCACGAAGGCCACGCGTGGCCCTCCCGAGCTCGGTTTTTGCTGGCAGAGGATTGCAGAAAGCGGTTGCAGCCGGAAACAGAGCTCAGGAGCCCATTTTCACCGGCAGAGTGCTTGGGCCACCACAGGCTCCTCCCCGACACGAGTGACATTGAACTGGCCACGCCCATCCTGGTCTCCCCAAGGTCAAACGCAACCCTGATGCGGCCCTCAATGAAATCGCATTTGACACCTGCAGTAGGACATTTCTCTTCGGATTGAGGCAAGGCAGATGCCGAAACGGGTTCTGGAATCGGCCTCTTGAGTTCAGCAGGAAGGAGAGATTGGGAGGGGGACGGGGAAGGAAGGGGCTTTTGCAGGAGGGATATTGGGTCCCCAAGAAAATCAGTCCGTTAGTTCTCAAATTCTGGTTGTACGCAAACATGGAAGGTGTGCTCCTGATACCTGGGTCAGAGCTTAGGCCAGGAGCTTGTATCCCAGAGAGATGGAAAGAAACTGCAGGATGGCGAGAAGGACCGAGCTAGCTTGGGTCACTGAGACTGAACTGTGTGGTCCTTTGGTGGATTGGTGGGAAGATGCTAAATTATGGTGGAATGAGGTGGAGTTGATGTGGTGGTGACCATCGGTAGGGTTGCTCAGATGAGTCGGCTTGCCGGTTGGCCGGGAGACGGAAGATGATGACATTGAGCTGACCATCTCTGGAAAGAAAAATGGAAGCAAGATTAGCCACATCCTTTTGCTAAATGGAGAAACGGGGAGTCCTATTGTGGTTCTGGTGATGCCAACCCAAACATCTTTAGAAAACCCTCACGAGGGATGTCGAGATGAGGTGAGATGGAAGCTCTGCCTGGTTTTTACATGCTCAATGGAGCTTCAATTGCACCCTTACTCCCGCCATCTTGACTATTCTGATGGCCTCCTAAAAATGCACCTGCCTCCCAAGCTTTCTTGGGGAAGGATAGCAACAAAGCACAAATTTTGCACACTCTCTGAGCATCTCTGGAGTTTGAGGCAGGATGCTAAGAGGATGCAGCTTCCAGCTGGCATCATGGTTAGTCTGCTTCCACTGAATTACGTTCTAGCTTTGCTCAGTGCTTTGAATCACCTCCAGACCAAACCATTGTTGCAAATATCAATTTTTCCCCCAGGAACCTGTGAAAATTACCTTTTGCCAGGGTCCTGGTCTGGAGCAGAGTAGTTCCATTGACAAAGGTGACGAAGGCTCTGGAAACAGACAAGCAGAAGAGGACATGGTTGAGAAAAAAGGAGAGAAGCTGGATCCATAGAAGGTCGATTGTTTTTTTTTTTTGCACAGAATTTAGGAAAGCAAGAACCACTGTTTAATTTCAATTTCCAATGTCCGGCTTCCTGTCATGGTACCAGAATGAAGCAGAACGGTTTAGGAGAGCAAGTTTGATCTTAACCAATATTCAGTTATTTGTAGGATTCTTACAAGTCCTTTCCTTGTGATCAGAGCCAGAGTATTAAAATGCTGATTAATCATAAAAGGAATGAAACAATTCCATAGCTGGCAGGTGGTATTAGCTAGTCTTGGATGGATGGATGGATGGATGGATATAGGAAGGGAAGGCGGAAGAAAGAGCCTTGGTAGTACAGTGGTTTAAAGCACCCTGTTATTAACATTCAGCTGCCTGCAATTACTGCAGGTTCGAATCTTACCAGGCTCAAGGTTGACTCAGCCTTCCATCCTTTCTAAGGTAGGTTAAATGAGGACCCAGATTGTGGGGGCAATAAACTGACTTTGTATTAATATACAAAAGTATGAAGGCTATTGCTTAACGCATTGTAAGCAGCCCTGAGTCTCCGGAGAAGGGCGGCATATAAATCAATTTTTTTTTAAAAAAAATAAAAAATAAAAAAAATAAAAAAAGGAGGGAAGGGATGGAGGGAGGGAGGAAAGGAGGAAAGGAAAGAAGAGAAGGAAGGAAGGAAGGAAGGAAGGAAGGAAGGAAGGAAGGAAGGAAGGAAGGAAGGAAGGAACTGGGTGAAAAACACCAGGTAGATCATCTGCTGAATGGCCAGCCCTGAGAACATGAAAAGAACAGTCCAAAGAGGTTACGTGTCTGTCTTCAGCTTCTGCTCTTGTAAGATATACTTTATTTAGCACTTGGGGCAGAAAAATCAGCCTCCATGTTTTAACGTTGGCCCTCGGGACTTCCATCTTTCAGTCTCACTTTCCACACAGGATTATGGCAAAGATTTAAATAATAATAATAATAATAATAATAATAATAATAATAATAATATGCCCACATATGTATTTATGTGCATCCTGACTCCTTTAAAGACGGAGCACCTGAGCATTCGAAGCCTACGCTGCCAGTTCCTCGGAGGGATTCCTCTCTTCGCCCCACACCCAGGCCCCCTCACCTGATTTCTGCCGATCCAACGTTGAGGCTGCTTGAGGAAATCCAGCGTGTCCGGATGCCGGACCCCGAGATGTTTTTCTGCATGAGGCTCTCAGAAGGGCTGCAGCGGACCAGTCGGTTCCCCTCTTCCCACAGCCCCCCACCGCTGTTCTCCGAAGGCAGAATTTGGAAGATAACGGAAGAGGCGTTCTCTGCACCGGTGATCGATACTGCCAAGACAAGGAGGAAGAAGAAGGATTTTTTTTTTATTCGGAAGGAGAAGCAAGGACGCGCCTCAGGGGGGGCCTGAAATGCCAGAGGAAAATTCCAGGTGGCTTAAAAAAAATCCAACCTTGGTTTTCCAGCATCCCTCATCTGTGGGCTGCCTCTGACTCACAAGGTGGAGCTCAACCCAGGTTGCGTTTCGACCGACAGCGTGGCTGGCATTAGAGAGAGAGCGAGTTGCGAAATGGGGAAAACGCCCATGGGAAGCAAGAGCAGGCCGAATGTTTCGTAGCTGGCCTCGGTGTTCAGTTCTGCAATCGGGGTATATACTCTTAAGCCAGCCAACCTGCCTCAGTGGTGTTTGGAAACCTTCCCCTCCTTATTATATGCCCAATCTTACAGCTCTCTTCTGAAGGAGATGGATGCTTTGGGATAGATCTAAACATACAATTGTTTTTTTTTTTTTTTTTAATTTGATTTATATGCCGCCCTTCTCCGGAGACTCAGGGCGGCTTACAATGTGTTAAGCAATAGCCTTCATCCTTTTGTATATTTATACAAAGTCAGCTTATTGCCCCTACAATCTGGGTCCTCATTTCACCTACCTTAGAAAGGATGGAAGGCTGAGTCAACCTTGAGCCTTGGAGAGATTCGAACCAGCAGAAATTGTAGGCAGCTGTGTTAATAACAGGGTGCACTAAACCCCTGTACTATCAAGGCTCTTGTAGGACAAGGCAATTGTCCTTTCTAATGACTAATTATTATTTTTTTTTGCCAAAGAAAATCCTAAGAAACCTTCCTAGGCCAGCTGCTCTTCTTCTTTACCTCCATGCCGGTCATCAATAATTTCCCCTTTGACAGATTGCACAATGAACCCTGCATTGCTGGAGGGGCCATTGCGAAGAGCGTTCCTCGCCTATTTCCCCACATTTTTTAAAAATTTGATTTATATGCTGCCCTTCTCTGGAGACTCAGAGTGGCTTACAAGGCGTTAAGCAATAGCCTTCATACCTTTGTATATACTGCTTAGTAGGGCTTTCGGCCCCCCCTAAGCGGTGTTCTTTTTTATACAAAGTCAGCTTATTGCTCCCACAATCCGGGTCCTCATTTTACCTACCTCGGAAGGATGGAAGGCTGAGTCAACCTTGAGCCTGGTGAGATTTGAACTTACTAATTGCAGACAGCTGGAGTTAAATTACAATGCATTAGTCTGCTGAGCTATCCAGGCTAATTAATTGTTCTCGCTGTTCCTGACAGCGAGAACAATTAATCAGTGGAACGGCTGGGTGCTCTGGAGGCTTTTAAGGAGAAACCGGACAGCCCTTTGTCCAGAGTGGTATAGGGTCTCCTGCTTAAGCAGGAGGTTGGACTAGAGACCTCCAGGGTAATGGGAATGGCAATGGGAAGAAGCCCTCTGATTTCCTTCCCCTCCTTTCTCGAGTCACTGCATGCCTCAAAGTCCACTTAAGGTAAAGGTTCCCCTGCTAGTTGTTCCCGACTCTAGGGGGCGGTGCTTATCTCCGTTTCAAAGCCGAAGAGCCAGTGCTGTCCAAAGAAGACGTCTCCATTGTCATGTGGCCGGCACGACTCAACGCCAAAGGCGCACGGAACGCTGTTCCCTTCCCAGCAAAGGTGGTCCCTATTTTTTCTACTTGCATTTTTTACCTGCTTTCGAACTGCTAGGTTGGCAGAAGCTGGGACAAGTCACGGGAGCTCACCCCGTTACGCGGCACTTGGGATTCGAACCGCTGAACTGCCGACCTTCTGATCGACAAGCTCAGCGTCTTAGCCATTGAGCCACTGCACCCCTAAACTCCACTTGGGGCATGCTAAATTCTGGAAAGATTCTTTTTTTAAAAAAATAATAAATCGGAATGATTCTACCATTAATTCTCGGAGCAGCTGCTGGAGTCAGAAGGCGGATACTAACAAGGGGGAGCTGAATTAATGGCGAGAGAACTTTACACACCAAAAAAACAAAAGACAAGACAAGGAGAACGGCCTCTAGGCCCAGACGTGAATATGCACCTACCTGTATAGATGTCGTTGGGTGTATAATCGCGAGGCTCCACATCCAGGCGGAAGGAGCCCTGTGGCACTGTCTTCCTGACCACCTCGCAAGGGGCTTGTTGGCAGTAAGCCGGCAAAACCAGCAGGGCCCCAAGGAAGCAAAGCGGCAACGTGAGCTTGAGCCAAGCCATCTCCCAAGTCTTCTCCTTCCTTCCTTTTCTCCTGGCCTCCTCCTCTCTGTAGGCTTCACCTGGTCTGCCCTCGAGATCTTTTGGCAGGCGGGCCACCAGCCAAGGTCTTATATACTCCTCTGGAGGTTGCACATTCCTTCCCTCTCACACCCTCCCTGGTGGGAGGTTTCCGATGGTGACACATTGGGGTGCTCTACCTGCCCGGCTGCTGCTGAACGAAACTCACATGACCTATGAGAGTGCGGGACCCCCCCCAGGGGGGTGGGGAGTGGGGAGAGGTAATGATGACTGAGATTGCCTTCCGGGCGTGGTCTTTGGAGAAGAGAAGAGCAGCTTCCTCGCTTGTCCTTCAAGCAACCCAGCTGGTTTCCTCCAAGAGTTTCTATTTGGGTTTCTGTATCTGGGTCTCCATCTCCAGAGTGGAAAGATCTCTAGATCAGGAGTCTCCAACCTTGGCAACTTTAAGACTTGTGGAATTCCCAGAATTCCTCAGCCAGTTTTACTGGTTCTTTAGATCAGGGGTCTTTGCTGGCTGGGGAATTCTGGGAGTTGAAGTCCGCCAGGCTTAAAGTTGCCAAGGTTGGAGACCCCTGCTCTGGATGGATCAGGCATCCAGCCTTTTCTTGCCTCTCTCCAGGAAAAATGGAAAATATTTACCAAGGAACGTGTCCAAGAGAGTGTTCGAGGAGGAGAGATTGGCAGCCAAGAATCTGGAGGAATTCCATAGAAGCTCCTCTCCCCACCCCCACCTCCAATTTACACATTTTTATGGAAAGGCAACCCTCCCCCTTGGCCAGCTACAGGCAAGGTTTACTGCCTTGGGGGCTTCTAACCTCACCTTTCCCGAAAGCGAAATGCAAGCAGCATTTCTTAAGGTGGAGATTCCATCATTTAAAAAGGGTTACCTTTTGGGCATGCTAAACACACACACAGACACACACACACACATGTCATAAAGGCTCAAATTCCTTGAATCGGGTAATTCTGATAAAACAATCTCCTTCGGGGTTAAAAGCCAACCGGAGAAGACAATGGGCAAGTATGTCACTGCGCAAGAAGTTATTTGCACAGCAAATTCTCTTTGCAGCATTTGGCCTTCGGGAAGGGGACGTACTCGGCCAGCTTCAGGTCTCTTTTCGTGCCCGGGAGACCCGGCTGCCTTTGATTGCTTTTTCAGGCCAGTTGCTCTCCAGCTCCCATCAAGTCCAACATGGGTGTTGTGGTCCCAAAAAAGATCTAGGCACCCAAGGTGCAGGAGATTGGATCGGTCCAGGGTGCTGCAACGAAGTTGGTTGGACCAGGCTGATTTTTAAACGTTGCAGTGCCGTTTGGAAATAATCTTGGCCAGTGAACTGGAAATGCTTTATAGAGCTTTTGTTGAAAAGAGAAATAAATAACTTGGGATTTAGGGGTCAGATGATTAGTATAGTGGAAGAAGGGATGTGTGTGTGTGAGAGAGAGAGAGACAGAGAGAGAGAGAGAAAGAGAGATGCATTTATAACTGCTGTAAAGAAAACAACCTTCCTTCCTTCCTTCCTTCCTTCCTTCCTTCCCATCCCATCCCATCCCATCTTCCTTCCCTTCCTTCCTCCCTCCCTCCCTCCCATCCCATCCCATCCCATCCCATCCCATCCCATCCCATCCCATCCCATCCCATCCCATCCCATCTTCCTTTCCCTTCCTTCCTTCCTTCCTTCCTTCCTTCCTTCCTTCCTTCCTTCCTTCCTTCCTTCCTTCCTTCCTTCCTTCCTCCCTCCCATCCCATCCCATCCCATCCCATCCCATCCCATCTTCCTTTCCCTTCCTTCCTTCCTTCCTTCCTTCCTTCCTTCCTTCCTTCCTTCCTTCCTTCCTTCCTTCCTCCCTCCCTCCCTCCCTCCCTCCTTCCTTCCCTTCCTTCCTGCCTCCCTCTCTCCCTCCCTCCCTCCCTAATTTCATTTCATCTCCATTTCACATCTATAAAAAATGCCTTTTAACAAAAAATTTTTTTAAAGGAAACAACCTTAGTCTATCATCGATACTTTGATCCATTTGGTCTGGGCGTGAATCTACCTGTGGCATTTGCAAGCAGTTGCCTAGGAATGAAGGACCATGATTTTCAAGAAGGAAATCTTAACTTCAGTCCAATCTTAAACCGTAAAGAGATGTTGCCAGAGGCTTTCAGGGGTGTGGGAAGCCTCGGGGCATTTCCCAAAATTAAAACAGCATCTCTGTCTTCATACAAACACTACTCCATTCCTTTCTCCTGTCTCAAGTCTCATAAAATTTGCAAGCCCGAAAGGCTTTCCTTTTAAGACTGCACCAAGAGGGAGGGTCTTTCTTGCACCTGAGAGACAGACCGATCCCTTGTCCTTCCATACAAACTCACCAGAATTCATTTTCCAGATAGAAATCCTTCTGCCTTCGTGCTTACCTTTGTTTATGGACGAGATTTACCTGCTGTCTGACATCTAACAGGGTCTGGGTGGCCTACAGAAATCAATTACACCGTAAAATGCAGGAAAAACAAAAGTCATATCATAATTCATCACGAAAATCGTGAAATCCAAAATCCATTTCCCCAAATGAGGCAGGACCACGAATGAGCTGAAATTTATAACGAATCCCCCCCCCCCCCAAATAATGACAGCAGATATTGGAGTAATCAGAAGTTCTTCTTTTTTTTTAAAGAATGATTAAGTGCGGAATGTTAGGGTTTTTTCTGTGCTTGTTTTAGGATTGCAAGATTCCTTCCACCCACCCTAAGGGATGATAAAATATATTCTCTGCCAAAGAAATGCAAATTCCACACTAGCTCATCTCTCTCTCTCTCTCCCCCCCCCCCTTTTCTTCTCTCCTTTTCTTTTTTTCTCTCCTCACTGCTCTTGTGTAAAAAAAAAAAAAAATATTGCACAGCTTATGCATATTCCATAGTTTCCAGCAGGAAAACTGGAACTGGCTCAAAATTTCCATGACGTCACCGCAGTTCATGTGTGGGCTGGACGAATGCTGGGTGTCAGCCGTGTAACCAATGATCATCTGCGTGTTGGAACCAAACCTCCAGGTTTGGCGTTGAAGTATGCAAAAAGATAAAAAGCCTAAATATTAGGGCAGACTTTTTGTGGGCCGCTGGATTGGCAAGCAGCACCTCCCAGACTCGTAGAGTAGCCATGACTTCCTCCCAGGTGTAAATTGGATCCCCTTCCGGCTGCTCCTTGAGATGGGTCATTAATATTTGCTCTCTCCGGCCCGTTTCTGCAATCTGCCAAGGGCCAGTTCATGACACACCGCTCACTCTCTGCTCTGTGCCATGGCAACCGAGCCCGGAGGTGGATTGCGGCATCTCAGGTGAGGCAAAGGTGGGAGAAGACACCTTGCCTACTCCCAATGGAAACCCTGCTGCTTCAACATTCCTGCTCTTGAGTAGGCAGGGATTTGATTTTCTGGCTTCCTGTGCTTCAGCTCTGAAGGCTTATGTGGGTTTGAGTTTGTTTTGCTCCACTGAAGGGGAGTCACTGCGCGTCGGTGGCGCAGTGGTTAGAGTGCAGTACTGCAGGCTCCTTCTGCTGACTGCCGGCTGCCTGCAATTTGGCAGTTCAAATCCCACCAGGCTCAAAGTTGACTCAGCCTTCCCTCCTTCCAAGGTGGGTAAAATGAGGATCTAGATTATTGGGGGCAAGAGGCTGACTCTGTAAACCACTTAAGAGAGGGCTGTAAAAGCACCATGAAGTGGTATATAAGTCTAGGTGCTATTGCTATTGTCCTTCCTTCCTTCCTTCCTTCCTTCCTTCCTTCCTTCCTTCCTTCCTTCCTTCCTTCCTTCCTTCCTTCCTTCCTTCCTTGAGGTTAGAATGCAGTATTGCAGGCTAACTCTGCCCACTGCCAGGAGTTCGATCCTGACCAACTCAAGGTTGACTCAGCCTTCCATCCTTCCAAGGTGGGTAAAATGAGGATCTAGATTATTGGGGGCAAGAGGCTGACTCCGTAAACTTCTTAGAGAGGGCTGTAAAGTACTGTAAAGCAGTATATAAGTGCTATTGTTATTGCTATTCAGTGGAGGCCCAGACAACAGGTAGCCCTTCATGAAGGGAAGGTCTTGAGGTCCAAGGGGAGGTAAATTAGGGATCCCGCCTGCTCCAGGAAGAACAAAGCATCAACTCCCTTGTTTTCAGCAATCTGCTTGTTCCTCTTTTGGAACAAATGCCCCAGGCTGCTAGATGAAACCTTGGGTAAGCTGTAAGTCGCAGAAGAAGTGGGAGACATGCAAAAGTTTGGTTTCCTTCATTTCTTTGGGACTTCTGTTGGACTGTGTCTTGGCTAGCTAGTCCAGAGAATATCTATCTATCTATCTATCTATCTATCTATCTATCTATCTATCTATCTATCTATCTATCTATCATCTATCACATTTATTGGTTTCCCATCTTACCACAAGATAACTTCCCAGCTATTTGCACATAACATAACAGAATAAGAAAAACCAGAAAGTCTTCAAAGAAAAACCAGAAAGTCCAGTTGCCTCTTAGAAAAAAAAGAAAGAAAAAAGCACATTTGGGACAACAGAATAAGAGAATAACAGAGTTGGAAAGGGATTTTAGAGATCTTCTACTCCAACCCCCTGCTCAAATAGGAGGGAGACCCTCTATCATTTCAGACAAATGGTTGTCCAATTGCTTCTTAAAAACCTCCAGTGTTGGAGCATTCACAACTTCTGGTGGCAAGCTGTTCCACTGATTAATTCTCACTGTTAGGATGTTTCTCCTCAATTCCAGGTTGCTTCTCTCCTTGATTAGATTCCATCCGTTGCTTCTTGGCTTTGCAGAATAGACTGACTTCTTCTTTTTTGTGGCGGCTTCTTACATACATAGGAGTTTCTTCTACACCAGGATGCCAAACTACAATCCGATTATTTTTTTTCCCCAACCTTGTTCTCTTTTTTTAGTATTTGGTTGGGTTTTAAGACAAAATAAGAGCAGCAGAATGGGAGGAAGTGGAAGTAGAAAACTGGATTTACCACCGATTACCCATTTTCACGAGGGTGTACTTGACTAGATGGTAATGGGCCTTTAACTTGGCATTTTCCATATCTATTGTAATTTCATCCTGCATCCAGACCATGCAAAGCTGGATGAATAAGATCAAAGGAAAGTCATGTCTTTGTCGAGTCCAAGTGGCTAATCAATCAGTAACACAATCCGATATAAATTTCTTGGGTTTTAGACAGAATTTGTGTTAAACGCAACTTGTAATTGCATCTGATGTAAGCACGCAATATATTAGGGGTATTTGGATGGGATGAACTTCTGGGAATATCGTATCTCCTATTGCCAATGGAAGGAAGGGAGGCCCATTTTGACAGAGAGAGAAATTGTCCATTCATAATACTTTCTCAGGGACGCAGTGGCTCAGTGGCTAAGACGCTGAGCTTGTCAATTGGAAGGTCATCAGTTCAGCGGTTCGAATCCCGAGTGCCGCATAACGGGGTGAGGTCCCATGACTTGTCCCAGCTTCTGCCAACCTAGCAGTTTGAAAGCATGTAAAAAAAAAAAATGCAAGTAGAAAAATAGGGACCACCTTTGGTGGGAAGGTAACAGCGTTCTGTGCACCTTTGGCGTTGAGTCATGCCGGCCACATGACCACGGAGACGTCTTCGGACAGCTCTGGCTCTTCGGCTTTGAAACGGAGGTGAGCACCACCCCCTAGAGTCAAGAATGACTAGCACATATGTGCGAGGGGAACCTCTACCTTTAATACTTTCTCAATGGACTTGAGAGCCACCTTTCATACCAAGTTCATCTGCTCTTTCTTCTCCTCCTTCATAGTCCCCATTAGCTGATGTACACCCGGGGAATCCTGGGAGTCAAAATCTACACATCTTCAAATGGCCCAGGTTGAGAAACAACGCATTAAACTAATTATTGATTGACTGATTGAGGGCTGGGCGTGATCCTCAAATGATAGGGAAGTAAAAACCTGGTCTGCTGGATGCTCTCGCTTGTCCCTGCCTCCCTTGCCTAATTGCTGGGAGACTCAACGCGGAGGAGGTGGAACAGGTTGGCGAAAGAGGGCAGTCAAGACTTCCTCTAGCACCAGGGGAAGGAGGCAGATGTGATCCAATCCGATCCAATTCTCTGGACGGTTTCGTTGGGTCCTGACGTTGCAGCCTCGCCCCGATGGAATTGGAAAGCGCCTGGAGCAAGAGGGAAGGGTGGGGCAGGCAGGCAGGCAGGCAGGAGGGGAGGGAAATCTTCTGTCCTAGGCTTCCCAAGAGCATGAAGCAGACTCCTCGTCCCGACAAAAACCCCTTTTTATTAAGTTACTATGAATTCCTCTTATTCAATCCAAGAAAGTCTTTCAAGGGAGAATTTACAGTCACAGACCTTCTCTGGCTTGGAGAGCTGCCAGGCCGATATCTTCAAAACTTGGCAAGGAGTCTCGGAGAGTCACGAACCAATTAGGCGTTACTAATTGTCTCCTGCAAACTCCCCTCCCCTTTTGCTCCTCTTTATTCCCTCTGGGAGGGGTCATTCACTGTTCACCTGTGGCTTTACTGCTGAGTCGACCCTTGTTCCTTAGCTGTTTCCTCCTCCTGGCAGCTCTGCGCATGCGCACAGTGGGAACAGGCTCCAGCTGTTCCTCTGCCTCACTTATGTCTCCGAAGGCAGCTAACAACTGTCAGACGGCCCTGGCTCCCTCTCTGCCTCCGACGCAGAGCCCTCATCCGAGCCTTCCCCGGACTCCAGGACTGGCCCATCTTCCTCCCCAACCTCCTCATTGTCTGAGTCTGCCACCAGCTCCGCTGGCGGGCCACAACAGGAAATTGGAAAGGAAGATCTGGTTGAGAGGTGTCCAGACTGGGGCCTTTAGGGAACGGAGCTGGTGGTGGGTTGCCCACGCAAGGGTTTGGACCAAGTATGATGAACTAATGAGAGGAATCCGTAAAGTTCAGGAAAGCAGGGAAATCAAGGTAGAAGCAAGGAAAGCTCAAGATTTATGGCAGGAAGTTTTGTTTTCCCCTGGCATTGTGGATCCTTGGTGTATCCAGGTATCGAAGACGTCCAACTGGTGCCTGCAACATTGCAGTTGTAGCCTTGTCTCTTTATCCATGCTTCACATGTGCATCATGCGTAAAAGAAGACGGTTTTTCATTGGGCAGTCTCAGCTGTGATCTTGAGTTTTTCGAACACTCCCCTCCCCCCCGAACACCCCCCAAACCCTCACTTTCGTTAGGCATCCTTGTGGCCTAACCATTACTGATCCTTCTACCAAACTCCCCTGGCTTTAACCTGCCTCGCTCTGTCTGGATGAAACCGAACAGAATTAGATGTGAGACTGGAAGAAGTGCCTCCGCCCTGTATCAGTGGGGATGGAAAGGTCCCCCTGGTTGCAATTGTGGTGCTGAAATACAAACTATTAAACATCTTCTTCTTGTGCCTTAGCCGTCATCGGACGCTGGCAATCCTTTTTTTTTTTTTATTTGATTTATATGCCGCCCTTCTCCGGAGACTCAGGGCGGCTTACAATGTGCTAAACAATAGCCTTCGTCCTTTTGTATATTTATACAAAGTCAGCTTATTGCCCCCACAAACTGGTTCCTCAATTTACCCACGTTAGAAAGGATGGAAGGCTGAGTCAACCTTGAGCCTGGCGAGATTCGATCTTACTTTAATTGCAGACAGCTGGTGTTAATAACAGGGTGCTTTAGACCACTGTACTACCAAGGCTCTTTTTATCAACAGCTGCACAAAAAAGTGCTGCTGAGCTTTGTTCCTTAGATTTTGAAGCCATGATGTTCTTCTTCTGCCTGGACCTCGTTTCCCTTCAATCTTTCCCCGGAGGGTTAAGTGAAGCATGCCGCATTTTCCCGGGTGTCGCATCCCATATCTGAAATATTCTAACTTTCGCTTTTTAATGGCTTTAATGATTTCCCTTGGCTTTCCCAGACGGCTAATCACCTCCTCGTTTCTGATTTTGTCAACCCAGCTTATACGTAACAGCCGCCTGTAAATCCACTTTCAAACGCTTCTAGTCTCTTCAAGTGACTTTCTGTCAGAGACCAACTCTCCACTCCATGGAGCAGGATAGAAAGGATGTAACATCTGACAAGCCTGATTTTCAATCTTAGGCTTATGTCACGACTGCGGAAGACTGTTAAACATATTGTGCAAAATTGCCCAGACGTGCGTTCTCTGATTCCCTAGGAAATCTGCATGAAGCAATGCCTCAGGCAATCATCTGGGTAGTTGAATTGGGCATCCAGTTATGAGACCACTGCCATATCCCCTTAGAAGTGTCGTATATAATTGTGTGGATTGTGTGCATATGTTTCCTTCTGATGTGTACTTAACACACACTAGAGTAGAATAAAATATAATAGAATTCAGAACAGAACAGAACAGAATTCTTTATTGGCCAAGTGTGATTGGACACACAAGGAATTTGTCCTTGGTGCTTAGGCTCTCAGTGTACATAAAAGAAAAGATATGTTCCTCAAGAATCATAAGGTACAACACTTAATGATAGGCATAGGGTACAAATAAGCAATCAGGAAACAATATCAATATATCGGTAAATCATAATGATACCAACAATAAGGTTACAGTCATACAGTCATAAGTGGGAGGAGATGGGTGGTGGGAACAATGAGAAGATTAATAGTAGTGTAGACTTAGTAAATAGTTTGACATTGTTGAGGGAATTATTTGTTTAGCAGAGTGATGGCGTTCGGGAAAAAACTGTCCTTGTGTCTAGTTGTTCTGATGTGCAGAATTTATAGCATTGTTTTGAGGGTAGGAGTTGAAACAATTTATGTCCAGGATGCGAGGGGTCTGTAAATATTTTCACAGCCCTCTTTTTGACTCGTGCAGTATACAGGTCCTCAATGGAAGGCAGGTTGGTAGCCATTGTTTTTTCTGCAGTTCTAATGATCCTCTGAAGTCTGTGTCCATCTTGTTGGGTTGCAGAACCAAACCAGACAGTTATAGAGGTGCAGATGACAGACTCCATAATTCCTCTGAGGAACTGGATCAGCAGCTCCTTGGGCAGTTTGAGCTTCCTGAGTTGGCACACTAAACAGTAAGTCAAGAAAGGCAATGAAGAATGAAAAAATACATTGGCTCAGGATGCACAGAGAAGGCCCATATCAAGTTCAGATGTTAGTTTCCTCTGAACCTTTACAGGGTCCTTCTTTACTTTCCAAGTCAAGGACTCGATGCCAGCCTTGTGCCAGCTGATGCCATGCTGAAGCTCAGTATAGAGTGGGTGGGGGGAAAGAGGAGGAGGAGGAGGAAGGATCCCATGGGCCAAATGGAGTCTTTAAAGGAGAGATAATGGCAACATTATTCCAAAGGAGAAATAAATTCAGCCATTATCCCTTCGCGATGATGGCTCTGCTTCTAATTGATGAGCATATTTAGAACCTGCTTTGCAGATCCTGTCAGAGAGGTGCCCAACCCACTGACAATAATCGTCTTAATTAACGATTAGAAAAAAGAGCAATGGAAGAATTCCCCCCAGAAGGAGAAGCAATCGTGTTCCCCTCATCAATTCTCTTTTATTTCCAACACTATTTTTGGGGCCGAACAATTCAGGTTAAAAACACTCCCATCTGCATCTGAATTAGAATTCTTTTGTTAAGATTTTTCCTGTTCTACTCCATCCGATCTGGAGGACGTGAATCTGAAGATTCATCTGCTTCATTAAATTAGAACTGGGTAATTTTGAAAGGTGGGGGAAAAAAAGAAAAGATAGATGCAGCAGGAAATCCCAAGGGTGTATGCATTTGTCAAATTCCCTAATGTACGTAATTGTAGGACTTTTATTCCACATCCTAGTCGTATTATTGATTTATTGTTGCTAAGTTTTATCTGTTGTCCTCCCCTAGCAATAGCTCTTCTGTGAGTTATAGCAGTGCTTGCCATTAGCCAAGATGAACCTGAGTGTGGAGTTTTTAAACTTCTTCCAACGACAGAACACACGGGTTTTTTAATGATTTCTTTTTTAAGTTTGAAACTACATGGGCTGTGCCATAAACAAGATGGTTGTACCAACAGAAGAGAGTATTTGTAATTCAAGGGTTGAACCATTGGGTCCTTGGTGCTCTCTGAGCTTGAATGTTTCCTTCCTCACATTTCATTACCAAACTACTAACACCATCAGCATTGATGACATTACCTAGCCGGGTAACGAAATGTCTACAGGAAAACAACCAAGCTCAGAGAGCATCAAAGACCTCACAAGATGGAAATGCTGAGAAGATACTCCCAGTTACCTACAACAGAGCAGTATGACTCATATTCCACACGTGTTTTCTAAAATAGGCCAGGACAAGAAATCACAATGCTTCAACCCAAGAGGTTGTCCTCCATGTAGAGTCTCTGTCTATGGACTAACTTCCATTCCATTGTCAAAGTTCATTCCAGAACTTCAAAGTCAACCAGAGAAGGACAACAGAAGATCAGAAGATCAACTGGTGGATACACAGATTCATGAGCTGGAAGAAGAGGGCATGACGAAGGGGGGAGGGGGGTGGAGGGAATAGATGTTGTGTCAGTGTGTGTCTGTTGGTTTGTGAAGCGATTTGTGAGGGCACCTAATTACCACAGGAAAATCTGCTCGAAATTTTCTGGAGCAGATGGACCAACTTCATTTCCTTCTGCTGTTTTCTTTGCCATCTGCTGGACATTCAGTTGACTGCAATGCGATTTTAATCGTTTAGGGCAGAGTTTTTCCAAACTTGGCAATTTTAAGATGTGTGGCTGTCAATCAACCAGGGGTGAAATCCAGCAGGTTCTGACAGGTTCTGGAGAACCGGTAGCAGAAATTTTGAGTAGTTCAGAGAACCGGCAAATACCACCTTTGGCTGGCCCCAAAGTGGGGTGGAAATGGAGATTTTGCAGTATCCTTCCCCTGGAGTGGGGAGGGAATGGGAATTTTGCAGTATCGTTCCCCTGCCACGCCCACCAAGCCACGCCCACAAAACCGGTAGTAAATTTTTTTGGATTTCACCACTGCAATCAACGTCCAGAATTCTGGGATTTGAAATCTTAAAAGTTGTCAGGTTTGAAAAACGCTGGTTGAAGGGGATAGAGAATGCAGACGTCGGTTTGGGGAAGCACAACGCCAATCACAACACAAATCCCTTGCGTTAAATTTTGCAGCGCGACTCTTTTTCAAATCTGAAATTTTTTACTCCCATCAGTGAAAAAGCAAAAGGTATCCCAGCAGAATGCCGAAAGAGACATTGGTAGAGCACAGTTTCAAAAATGCTGTGCGTTTGAAGGTGTATTTGGGTTCCCTCTGCCTCCCCCCACCCCCAGCTTACTTTATTTCTGGTTGATTCTAGGAACAAAGCTTGAAGACTTTCAACAAGACAATGAACCAATCCCAGAAGGGATCCTTGTTGCTAAAATATGGAGCTTCTTACACGATACTATCAGAAATACTGACGTGAGCTATAATTTGGTTGACAAGTCTGTTGTGTCAACAATGACACTTGATAGTGGAATGTTTACACTCACAATGGCATGGAGTTTGGAAGAGAAATTGTTCAAGAATCTGAAGAAGATACTCCTCCTTCAAGTCAACCTTGACTTCTACTGAGCTGGATGGCCAACCATCTCCTTAACTAAGAAGATGGAAGCTGTTTGTCTTTGTTTTCTTCTGGATGCGATCTTGACTTCCCAGCCTAGTCTCCTTTATTTATTACGGATTTATGTCTTGAATTGATTAAAATTCCAAAACCGCTTGATAGTTGAAGCTGTCTGGGTTGTTCACAATACTAAAAAAGTGCAGGAAATAAAAATCTACCAATAAAATGCAAAATAATAAACCCATACCATACAAACGCTAGACAACTGCAAGGCTTCAAAAAAAGGAAAACAATGTGAGTGAAAACGCCATTGAAATAACTAGAAATCAGTTGAACGGTTACTTCTGAGGGAGTCTCTGTAACAGCTACATTTGTGGAATTTTCTGGTAGTTTCTCACCTAAGTAGAAACCAGGCCCAGCTGTGTTCGGCTTTTGAGGAGACACAAGAGATACCCAGTCCTAAATCCACAGCTTTCAACATAAGGCGGCTATTTAGAATAAAAAGGAACAATATTCCATTGTTTTGGAATAACGATTTGTTTTGTTTTCTTGGAACAATATGGAAGTGTTTCGTCCTTGACTTATTTCTTCTTCTTGTGCCATATCCATCATCGGACGTTGTTGGCGATCCTATTTTTATCAACAGACGCATGAAAAAGTGCTGCTGAGTTTTGTCCAAACCAGTTCCTTAGATTTTGAAGCCATTATCTTCTTCTTCTTCTGCCTGGATCTCATTTGCCTTCCATCTTTCCCTGGAGGATTAAGTGAAGTGTGCCGTATTTTTCCGGGTGTCGCATCACATGTCCAAAATATTCTAACTGTCGCTTTTTTGACCTACAGTATTTAACTTTTTTAAAAAAAACTTCCCAGTCCAACTCATTGCTCTGGGATCCCCTCCTGCTCTAACTCGATCGGCCCCTGCTTAGCTTTCTTGGAAGCAACCAGTTGGCTCCTTGAAAAAGATCAAGGAGGGATGGGCTCAGAAGTGTGCCAAGAAACGGCATGGTGGTACTCAAGTGATCACCAGGAGATCAGTTGCTTTGTTTGAACTCCATGCTTTTTTTTTTTTTTTTTAAAGAGGCCAACTCATGGGGAATCACCTCTAGTGTCAGAGGTCGACATCGAAACCTGACATCTAGAACATTAGTTTTTCCTTTTGACCAGTTCAGCCTTGTTGTCAATTAAGGTTTGCAGCCATGGCAACAGCAGTTCGATGAAGGAAAACCTGAGGATCAAACTGAAGGGTGGGGTAGAAACGGGAGGAAGGATGTATAATTGGAGGGACTGATCCTTGAGATCTTGATTTGAAAACCTGATGATGAATCATCCATAGTTCCCAATTGGAGTAGGTTGAATGACCTGTCTATTGTCACAGCTTGCTTGGTAATGGTCCCTTAGCAAGCACCAACAGAGGCAGGAACCTGCCTGGTTCTCTGATGCGCTAGAATGGGTTGAGGATGCCAAGTAGGCTGGGCTGCAGGGATGCTGGTCCATTGCCATGGCAACCCACTCTTGTGATGCAGCTGTTAAAACATCACTGAGCCTGCCGAGGGAGAGAGAGAGACAGAGAGACAGAGAGACAGAGACAGAGACACACAGAAAGAAACACACAGAGAGAAAGAGAGACAGAGAAACACAGAGAGAAACAGAGAGAGAGAGAAACAGAGACACACAGAGAGACACACAGAGAGAAAGAGAGACAGAGAAACACACAGAGAAACAGAGACACAGAGAGACACACAGAGAGAAAGAGAGAGAGAAAGAAAGAGACAGTGAAACCCAGAGAGAGAGAGAGAGGGAGAGGGAGAGGGAGAGGGAGAGAGAGAGAGACCCACAAAGAAAACCCAGAACAGAAAACCACAGCTCTGGAAATGCTAGTACAACTGACTTCATTCTTTCCACTCAAATCTGTTTATTGCAGGTAGGAGTATCTGTTTCACCAAGGCAAGCCCTAAGAACATTTCTGCCTCGCAGCACAGAAGAAGTTGATAATAAGCGAGAGAATGACGAGTAGCTTTATCACAAGGCCCTGCTTTTCCCCAGGATGGGAGTTATGCAAATAGTTGAACTTCGGGACTGAAATGTATTTTTCCTTGAAGGCATCTCAGGTTTGCATGTCTGCTGAACTGCCACTGGTGGAAATCAAATTGGGAAAAAAAAAAAGAAGAAGAAGAAAAGAAACATTCACAGCTGGGATCAGAGTCAGCGTAGAATTCCCCTCCATGAGTCAAGCAAGCTCTGGAGTCGCTCGGCTGCCAGTCAGCACCCATCTCACGTGGGCCGTCTCAGTTTTTATGGTCCTGTCTTTGGGTGCAGCTAAGTGGTTGGCACAGACCATTCCTAGTCTTGTCTTACTGATCCCTCGTTCTGCCGGAATCAGTAAATCTCTTTTTTTGGTGTGCGGTGGGTGGGTTAAATACTCTTTAATTCTGTAAAAGCAATGGATTGGGTGAAAGATGGGAAGATACAAGGATGCCCACACACCGTTGGTTAACATAGTTCTGAAGAAACTTCTTGGATGAGAAGAGAAACATTTTCAAAGGAAAAAAAAAACCCGCAAGAAAGTCCAGTTGTGGATTTTTTTGGGAAAAGCATGATCTGGATGGTTGAGATTCTGCATAGATATTGGTTAACATGGGAATAAAGGGAAGAGATGGACTTTTTGATGACTGCAAGAATTATTTCTATCCTAAGTCGGCCCTAAATAGTTCCTGGTGGGGAGCTTCTCCAAGACTTTAGAATAGAATAACAGAGTTGGACGGGACCTTGGAGGTCTTCTAGTTCAACCTCCTGCTTAGGCAGGAAACCCTACACCACTTCAGACAAATGGTTATCCAACCTCTTCTTAAAAACTTCCAGTGTTGGAGCATTCACAACTTCTGGAGGCAAGTTGTTCCATTGATTAATTGTCCTAACTGTCAGAAAATTTCTCCTTAGTTCTAGGTTGCTTCTCACCTTGATTAGTTTCCACCCATTGCTTCTTGTCTTGTCTTCTGGTGCTTTGGAAAATAGGTTGACCCTTCTTTGGGGCAGCCCCTGAGATACTGGAAGACTGCTATCATGTCACCTCTAGTCTAGTCCTTCTTTTCAACAAACATACCCAGTTCCTGCAACCGTTCTTCATATGTTTTAGCCTCCAGTCCCCTAATCATCTTTGTTGCTTTTCTTTGCACTCTTTCTAGAGTCTCCACGTCTTTTTTATATTGTGGTGACCAAAACTGAATGCAAGATTCCAAGTGTGGCCTTAGCAAGGCATTATAAAGTGGTATTAACACTTCACATGATCTTGATTCTTTGACTTGAGATCCCTCAGAACAGCTTTGGCCACCGGAATCCTCAAATCCCTCCTCCTATTCTCTCTTGCTGTTGGAATACTATCCAGGAAGAGGTGTTTTCCCCTCTTTGATTGGCTGTTCCATCACTCAAGGATCACCCAGGAAGAATGTGGTTTTAGCTAATTCTTATCCTGCTTGCTGACCTCTCCCAGACGAAGATGGAACTGCTGAGTAAATGAACACAACTGCACTTCCAATGCATGTCACGACACCTGTGTGCAATTAATCAAGTGTGTGCGTGTGAAGACCCAGGATTAATTACACATCAAATTTGTATTAAAATAACGAGAGGGAGGTTATTCATAGCGTTTAGCAAGCTGTCGGCTATTATTCATTCTTTGGGATGACATTGCTTTGGAAAGAAGGAAAGGGAAGGGAAGGAAAGGAAAATGAAGGCTTAGGGAGGAAGGCTGAGGGAGGGAGGGAGGAAGGATGGAAAAGGAAGGGCAGGGAGGGGAAGAGGAGGAGGAAAGAAAGGGAAGGAAAAGGAAGAAAGGAAAGGAAGATGAAGGCTTAGGGAGGGAGGGAGGAAGAAGGTGGAAGGAAGGAAAGAGGGAAAGGAAATAGGAAAAAGGAAAGATGGAAAAAAGGAAGGGAGGAAGGGAATGACTGAATTTATTGGGTGCAGTTTCAATATTTCCATTTTTCTTATCTCCTCAGGTTTTATAGGTGAGCCACTGCAATTGTTTTAAGGCTAGTAATAGCCTAAGTAACAGGGATTAGAGGAGGGCCGGCTTTTAATTTGGAAATCAAATGACAATTGGATGAATTTCAGGAACCGAATCAGTTTACCAAACCCAGTGGGGTTTTAATGAATCCAATGATTGAGTTTGGATTGATCCAGGCATCCAAGCTAAACAAGGCCAGTTCCTGTATCAAGTTATCTGTCCAAATTAGATCAACGGAATCCGATCTTGCCGCATTTCACAACTCCCGTCTGAGCATTCGGTGAGCACAAAAGATGTTCTTGGGGGCAGAATTCTAGAGCTGGAGAAGACCCCCGACATAAAAAACGATTACACTTTTTGTTTATGACAGGGGAAATGCAACTCCTGCTCCCCCTCCACGCTTCAAAAAAAACGTTTCTACATTTCGCCGCACCTTGTCATTGTCAGTTTTGATCAATAGCCTTGTGAGAAGGTAATGAAACCATTTTCCCAGACCAGCATCCGTCATAAGTTACGAATGCAAGTCTTTCAAAATTTAGCCCTTCGAATTCTCTTGGAGCCCCTTGTCCTCCCATCGTGGCTGGCTGGACCCCATCACTTTCTCGTTTGGGGTTTGTTTTCCATCGTAGGGTTTATTCCTCCTTCTGCCCTGGACTTGCCTGTACCTGACAAGGTTGGAATCTGGCGAGGTTAAAAGTCTTTTCTGGATCTTGTCCCCCAATTCCTAGATCTTGTCCCCCAACTTCCCCGTGGGGGTGTCCCATTCTGGAGATCGCTAGTAGATTAGATAAAACCCCACCTCCGTCCATGCACGCGTCGATCCTTTTGTCTGCTTTGTTGTTAATGGTCTCGTTTTAATGCTTAACGTTTTAATATTTCTTAACTTTTTAATTGTATATATTATTTATGACACCATAAGCTGCCCGGAGTTGCTCACTAGTGAGATGAACAACATATGCATTTAATAAATAAATAAATATAAACCCTTTTGGGCAGAGCTTTCTACCATGAGGTTTCTTTCTTTCTTTCTTTCTTCTGGATGCTTTCTTATTCATTGTCTTCTTCTCTTTGGAACGGAAGAAAAACTTAATACTATTATCAAGAGTCGATTTCCTCTTATCTTTCCGCATTAACTGGATGGGATCAACAAAGGAAAAGATGGCAGCTAGGATCGCAACCCAAGCCCTTGCCTCCCACTACCGCTTTTTAGGTGCATGGCATCAAACAGGATGCATTTCACCTAATTTTTCCAAAACGTTTCGCTTGCTTGAATATTTTACTCCCAATAGCAATGAAGCTACAGGGACCACTCCTTCTTTGCACACACAGACCCATCTTCTGGCTGTGAGCCTAATTCAGAATAACACAGTAACAGAGTTGGAAGGGACTTTAGAGGCCCTCTAGTCCAACCCTCTGCTCAAGTGGGAGACCTTCTACCATTTCAGACTACAGACTAAAAAAATTGCAGACTACAGGAACCAGGAGCATTACTCGGGTGACCCTGAGGACACAGATAAACCCCCAAGTGCTTCAATGACCCTCTAGAATAGAATAGAATAGAATAGAATAGAATAGAATAGAATAGAGTAGGGTAGGGTAGGGTAGGGTAGGGTAGGGTAGGGTAGGGTAGGGTAGGGTAGAGTAGAATAGAATAGAATAGAATAGAATAGAATAGAATAGAGTAGGGTAGGGTAGGGTAGGGTAGGGTAGGGTAGGGTAGGGTAGGGTAGGGTAGAGTAGAATAGAATAGAATAGAATAGAATAGAATAGAATAGAATAGAATAATAGATTTTTTTATTGGCCAAGTGTGATTGGACACACAAGGAATTTGTCTTGGTGCATACACTCTTAGTGTACATAAAAGAAAAGATACGTTCAACAAGAATCATAAGGTACAACACTTAATGATAGTCATAGGGTACAAATAAGCAATCAGGAAACAATATCAATACAAATTGTAAGGATACCAGCAACAAGGTTACAGTCATACGGTCGTAAGTGGAAGGAGATGGGTGGTGGGAACGATGAGAAGATTAATAGTAGTGTAGACAGTAAATAGTTTGACAGTATTGAGGGAATTATTTGTTTAGCAGAGTGATGGCGTTCAGGAAAAAACTGTCCTTGCGTCTAGTTGTTCTGATGTGCAGTGCTCTATAGCTTCGTTTTGAGGGTAGGAGTTGAAACAATTTATGTCCAGGATTTTAATTGGGTGAATTTTATGGGTAACGGGGTTTTAAATTGGAGAAGCCTAAGATAATTTAATTTTGTTTTAATGTATTTTAATATTTGTATTGTGTGTTTTTAATTTTGGCTGTTCACCGCCCCGAGTCCTTCGGGAGAGGGGGCGGTATAAAAATTTAATAAATAAATAAATAAATAAATAAATAAATAAATAAATAAATAAATAAATAAATGTGAGGGGTCTGTAAATATTTTCACAGCCCTCTTTTTGACTCGTGCAGTATACATATAGAAGGATGCGACTGACTAGTTGTCTGCAAGGAATATCAATCCTTCCACTCCCCACCATCCGGTCAGAACTGAAGACTCATCTTGGATGAAAAGCGAAACGCCTTCAAAAAAAAAAACAAGAAAGTCCAGTTTCCTCTTGAAAGAAAGCACCTTGGGGACAACTGTGACCTGGATGATGGAGAATCTCTACAGACTTTTACCATTTCAGACCAATGGCTGTCCAATCTCTTCTTTAAAAACTTCCAGTGTTGGAGCATTCACAACTTCTGGAGGCAAGTCGTTCCACTGATTAATGGTTCTCACTGTCAGGAAATTCTTCCTTAGTTCTAGGTTGCTTCTCTCCTTGGTTAGTTTCCATCCGTACCTACAAGAATACGTCTGCAGAGGAGTAAAAGAATAATTCTGGCTGAATAATCTTTGCGATTTGCTTCTGTAGTTGTCTATTTATTTGATTCCTTTGCAGTTGTAATCTCCAGAGTCTTCTGCAATCGTTGCTTCAAAGAAAATGGGATCGTGTTTTCTTTTACAAAGACGAACGATTTCTCGTTCCCGTCTTCCTTCCTTGGTTCTCTCTCTGTATCGTGGCTTTTCTCCCTTCCACCCTGAACCCCGCCAGCTTCTTTGGGGTTTGCATCCTCCGTGCAATCCCCCACTAAACTCCCCCCCCCACTCCTCCCCCAGGATTTATAGGAAGTTTGACGATAAATTGCACCGAAGTTGTGGAATTTATATTGCTCAAAGCAACCCATGAAATAAATCACTCTATAATTTATATCAACGAACTCTGATCGTGGAGTCGGGGAGATATCGCTGGAAAATCAATCTGCGAGGTTCATAAAAGCAGAGGCAGACCCGAATCTTGTAGTATTTCAGCAGGAGGGGGAAAAAAATAAAATATGAGGGCAATTTACATGAGGAAGGAAGACCACTGCCTGAAGCTGATGCCCCAAGGAATAACTGTACTTTCTTTGGACGGAAGTCATGCGAGAGATATCGTGGGCATTACCTTCCTGCTCACTATGGGAAGACAAGTGTGGTTTTGTTTCCTTCTGGACATGGAGGACCCCAAGAAAGGAGCCTTGGCTTTATCTTGTTACCATCTCCCCATCCATCCTGCGCCTGCTGAGTAGGAAGGAGGGCCTCTCCATGGCCAAGTTATAATTCCAGGTGGATGCAGCAAGGAATTGGTTTAGAACAGGACTCTCCAGACTTGGCAACTTTAAGACTTTTGGACTTCAACTGCCAGAATTCCTCAGCCAACCTTTCAGTCCAAGGTTGGACAACTAAAAGATCTCTGAAGTCTCTTTCAGCCCTATGATTCTATCGCAAAGGCGATTCTTCAAAAGACAACTGGACTTTGGTTTCCCTTGAAGAATAGAATAGAATAACAGAGTTGGGAGGGACTTTTGAGGTCTTCTAGTCTGACCCCTTGCTTAGGCAGGAAACCCTACACCACTTCAGACAAATGCTTATCCAACATCTTCTTAAAAACTTCCAGTGTTGGAGCATTTACAACTTCTGGAGGCAAGTTGTTCCACTCATTAATTGTTTTCACTGTCAGGAAATTTCTCCTTAGTTCTAAGTTGTTTATCTCCTTGATGAGTTTCCACCCATTGCTTCTTGTCCTGCCCTCAGGTGCTTTGGAGAATAGCTTGACTCCCTCTTCTTTGGGGCAGCCCCTGAGATATTGGAACACTGCTGTCATGTCTCCCCTAGTCCTTCTTTTCATTAAACTAGACCTGCCCAGTTCCTGCAAACGTTCTTCATATGTTTTAGCCTCCAGTGCCCTAATTATCTTTGTTGCTCTTCTCTGCACTCTTTCCAGAGTCTCAACATCTTTTTTACATCGTGGCGACCAAAACTGGATGCAGTATTCCAAGTGTGGCCTTACCAAGGCCTTATAAAGTGGTATTAACCCTTCACGTGATCTTGATTCTATCCCTCTGTTTATGCAGCCTAGAACTGTGTTGGCTTTTTTGGCAGCTGCTGCACACGGCTGGCTCATATCTAAACGATTATCCACTAGGACTCCAAGATCCCCCCCCCCCCCCCGCTCTCTCTGGCTCACCCAGTTTACTCCTCCCTGGGAAACGGAGCTGGAGGAAGAAGACATCACAAGCATCAAAGCAAGAAGCCTCCCGCCCTTCCCAATTCCTACAAGACGGGCTTCTGTCTACAAAGAATCCATTGTGGTGTTGCCACTGATAGCAGCGAAGTTTGCCCAAAGAAAAGGACCCAGACCTGGGCTGATGGCAGAGAGATCAGAATCATCATCATCTCTCCTGCAAATAACGTAGTTTGAGCCTTTCTCTCGCCTGGTTTCTTCCTGCCAGCTTGATTGCCGGACAGGCGGATGACGTAAACCCTTCTCAGAGTAGAATTTGCTTGTTCTTCGAATCTGGTCAAAAGAGCCTTGTAAGGGGATATTCAGGCTATTGTTCACCATCCTGTAGTGAGTTCATGTTCTCTTCCTCCGATTTCTGAACAGTGGGTGAAGGTGGGTTGTTTCTTTTGGGAAAGGGAGGGGGGAAGATTGTGTTTAAACCTTTGTTGGAAGAAATGTCCATCTGGGTTCAGTTCCAAGTGGGGAAAAAGACGTTGGATACATGGAGACTGCTTGGAAAGATGGTTTAATGGTGGACAGGAATCACATGGTTTGAGTTCCTGAGCTGAAAAAGGGACGAGATGCTGAGTGTGCCTTGGTTTCATGCCCTCTCTGAGCTTTGAACTTCCTGGGGCACAGGAAGACTATCCTGATTGGTTGTCAGACTCCCAGGGAGTGGGGGGTCTTAGCCAGCCTTGCTGGCTGATGTAATCTTCCCAGGTGCCGTATGGGGAGTTTCTGTTGCTTATGGGTCCTATTGTGTTGCAGATGATGGTCCATTGACAAAGTGGGGGGGGGGGAGGAATGAGTGAGCTTGGCTGAGGCCTTAATGGCCCATTGACAAAGGTTGGGGGGAGGCAGGAAGCTGCTTGGTCTTTAAAACACGTTTCTCCATTTCTCATCCAGGGAAACATAATATTCTGCCTTTTTAATATTTCCCAAAATATTTCATTCTTCTAGGAGAGGGGTGGGTGCTAACTTCCTACACTTTGCAACAGCAGCATCGATGGCAGCCTAAGGGGAACCAAGGGGTAAGTGGGGGTGCTTGTTGGACGTCATGACATCTCTCCTTCCCGTCCATCGGAGGGAACTTTAATTGCGATAAAATTTAAAAAATTACATCCCAGCCTTGGGAAGCTGAATTTGGAAGCCTCCTTTATAATTCAGTCCGTTGGTTTTGGCTTTTCGTTGAATCTCTGATTCAAAATTTTGACCCCCCTCTTTTTTTGAATATAGGGTGTTTCTAGGGGTCCTGGGTGAGGTGTCCTCCCTCCCCTTCTCCCCCTGGATTTGTCTCTCCCTCCCCCCAAAAACTTTCTCCTCCCCACAACTTTCTTCAAGTCACACATGGGGCTGAATGTGAAGGCCTTTCAGTCGTGCGTGGATGATGGATTTATTATACCCAGTGGTACAATGATCTTAGGAAAACCACTTCTTCCCCTTTAAGACAAACTGCGAGTAGATGTGACTGTACTATAATAAACCCCTAGGAGGAATGTATAGGGACGCGGTGGCTCAGTGGCTAAGACGCTGAGCTTGTCGATCGAAAGGTGGGCAGTTCAGCGGTTCGAATCCCTAGTGCCGCGTAACGGAGTGAGCTCCTGTGACTTGTCCCAGCTTCTGCACAACCTAGCAGTTCGAAAGCAGGTAAAAAATGCAAGTAGAAAAATAAGGACCGCCTTTGGTGGGAAGGGAACAGCGTTCCGTGCGCCTTTGGCGTTGAGTCATGCTGGCCACATGACCACGGAGACGTCTTCGGACAGCGCTGGCTTTTCGGCTTTGAAATGGAGATGAGCACCGACCCCTAGAGTGAGGAACGACTGGCACATATGTGCGAGGGGAACCTTTACCTTTACCTAGGAATGTATTTAGGGCAGTGTTTCTCAGCCTTGGCCACTTGAAGATGTGTGGACTTCAGCTCCTAGAATTTCCCAGTCAGTAAAAGGACCTGATGGCTCAGCAGACTAATGCATTGTAATTTAACTCCAGCTGTCTGCAATTACTGCTGGTTCGAATCTCTCCAAGGCTCAAGGTTGACTCAGCCTTCCATCCTTTCTAAGGTAGGTAAATTGAGGACCCAGTTTGTGGGGGCAATAAGCTGACTTTGTATAAATATACAAAAGGATGAAGGCTATTGCTTAACGCATTGTAAGCCGCCCTGAGTCTCCGGAGAAGGGCAGCATATAAATCAAATTAAAAAAAAAAAAAGTATGGATGGCTGGGGAATTCTGGGAGTTGAAGTCCAGACATCTTCAAACAGCCAAGCTTAAGAAACACTGATCTAAGGCTTAGTAACCATTCTTATATCTCCCAGATCCTGGTTTTCTACTGATATCTTCAGAACATCCATAAATGAAGCATCGTCTCGACATCTGTTGAGTTTAAACAGGACATTTGCATCACGTCCTTCTACCCCATCACCGGACAATATACCACACAGTTTTGTCTCTTGAAAAACCACGTGGTCCCTACAAAAGCGAATTGTCTTCCGGCGGGAATTGTCTAATAAAAGCAGCGTCCCTGCCATGCATTTTTAATATTTATTGAAGCAGCTTCCTTTGGTGAGTTTCTTTTCTGGTGAATTAAAGTGCTTTAGAACCTCTGTAATAAAGGCATTGAAAAAGTTACATCCATTTCTCTTCGCAACCCC